>NC_062543.1:3108476-3115976 GCF_022655615.1 Tachysurus fulvidraco | reverse complement strand
TATGACGTCATCGTCGAACGAATACGAAACGGATTTTATCTGCGGACTGAAAGAGTTTGGTTCGTGTCGTGAGTTAACACCGTTGATTAATTTCCCTTTAACCGCACGGCCTCGAGTGTTTTTATCATTCCGTCTTTAGTGGATTCTTGAGATTCAGCACAACCTCAGCACATGACCTGAACCCTAATAAAATGAATATTACTGCTCACTAAAGCTCACTGGCTCGTCTTCAGGAAACGATTTTCGGATCGATTTCCAAAAAACGGTCTAGCGGTGTTGGTTGGTGATATTCATAATTAAAACAAACAAGTTCTTATGGTTTCCATGGAGACTATTAACCCAATTTCTCCATAATGTAACTTTCGACGCCTTCATCTGCAGTGAACTCCGTATCCCAGAACGCACCGCGGACTACAAACATGGCTGTCACACACAGGACTGTCGAGTTCCCAGTAGCATTAAATATCCAGAGCTTTAGTCTGAAGGCTGGACTACGTAGCGGCTTCTATTGGCCGACGATGACCCGAGGGCCCGATGGCGTCTGCCTGACATGTAAAACGACATGGGGACGTTTAGAGACATGAACCGTAGATTGTTCATTTGAGAAACATTTTAACATCCTTGCAAAATCTAACGGTTTGCTGATCGTAATACTTTGCTGTATTTGACTCTGTTAGTACAACGTCTGATCTTTGCCTGTGTTTTAACTCACGGTTTGTTTGTTCATTTGTTTGCGCTCTGCCATAATAACCTCTCACTACACTTACACCAAATTCTGCTTCTCTTTTCTGACAACGTCATTATTATTACTCTCGAAGGGGGCGAATGTCGCAACTGCACTCGAACGGCAGCCCTACTTGCTGTGGTGTAAAAGGAACAGACCACTTTGTGGGATGCTGTTACTTAGCATGTTTTATTATTATTATTATTATTATTATTATTATTATTATTATTATTATTATTATTATTATTTTATTAAATCAATGTCTGCCCTGATTCTCATCTTGTATTGTAAAGTGTTTCATATTTTAATTATTTTTTATAAGCCTCTTGCTTTCCTCGTCACTGGCCTCGGTATGGAGGTAAAAGTAAAAAGCAGTGACGGTTACCACGGCGCTCGCACGGTTCTGTTTGTCTCCCTTCGTGTCTAAATCTCTCTGTGAGTCTCCATTAGTCTTCTTTCTTGACAGATTCTACAAAAACAATGGATTTAAATGGAGACCTGATGCAGTTCAGCATGTTTGAAAAGAAAAAAATCCATTAGTACTCACAGAGAGCCAGCTGCTTTGTGTTAGCGCAGGAGCTAAATCAGGTCTCTGAGAGTCTTTTTGCTAATTGACATGCCTCGTGTTTGACAGCTCAGAACTGATATCTCTGTGCTCTACTTTCATTAATAAGTACATCTGGAACAAGGAAAAACCCAAAAGGATGACAGGAAGGTGCTTTAAAATCTCCAGAGCTGTTATCATGACTAGCATCTTAAACAACAGCTAGAAATCGCTCTAACTAGCTTCTTTTACTAGCTGTTATATTTATACTTCTTTTATAGGTCAGTTTTAAAGTTAAGAAAAGACGACAAATTGCTTGGCTGTTGTAATCAAAAAAGAATAAGCTAGTTATCAGTCACATGTTAGTTAGCGATATTAACTTTGTGTTTGACTTCACTAGATGGACTTTACATCGTTCATGCTAATCCTAACCGAATTGCTAACAGCATTGTGTTATCATGTTGGAGCGTCATTATCTCGACTTTACAGAAAATATAACCGTCCAAAACAATTGATCTTCTGGCAACAAACACAGACATGAATCTTCTTCTTTTTGCTGTGGAGTCCAGATTTGTGAATATCTGTTGATGGGCTGCTTTATAAAACTTTCTGATTGAGGAATCATCTTTATTCCTGCTTTCTCTTGGAACCTGTCTGCCTTCCTTTCATTCATTCATTCATTCATTCATTCATTCATTCATTCATTTTTTTACCGCTTATCTGAACTTCTCGGGTCACGGGGAGCCTGTGCCTATCTCAGGTGTCATCGTGCATCGAGGCAGGATACACCCTGTACGGAGTGCCAACAAATCACAGGACACACACACTCTCATTCACACACACACTCACACACTACGGACAATTTTCCAGAGATGCCAATCAACCTACCATGCATGTCTTTGGACCGGGGGAGGAAACCGGAGTACCCGGAGGAAACCCCCGAGGCACGGGGAGAACATGCAAACTACACACACACAAGGCGGAGGCGGGAATCGAACCCCCAACCCCCAAGGTGTGAGGTGAGCGTGCTAACCACCCCAGCCTTCCTTACACTTTATTTTTATTTTTATTTTTTAAAATTCACCTGACTGTGTTATAGACAGAATATCCACGCTTACGAATGAAGCCTCCTCCACCAAGGACGCCTAAAGATTTAGCTCTGTTTTGTGCAGGAAATGAATCAGACTCACGCACACACAACCTTCTGACACCAGGCAGAGCTCTGGAGCCGTTCCAGGAAGCAGGCAGGAGGTGAGTGACGCGTGGCGACTGCGTTCGAAAGGTTACATCGGAAAACACTGATCCACGGATTAATGAAGTGGAGGATATTAGCCACAGTGCGATAATTAGATATTCCCAGCATTTCAGGTAATCAAACAGGGATAATGTTTGATGTCAGCCATGTTTTAGTCTGTTATTATCCTCTTCTTTTCCATTTATCTTTTTATTCAGCACCTTCCTGGTGAGGGCTGCGTTATTGTTAAATCTGCCGAATCTTTTCATTTCCTCTCTTTTGTGCTCACAGATGGAGACGACCCGTTACACCGTGACATCCAACGATCCCCCTGAAAAATGACTGATGTGATGAGTGATTTCTTGCTGCTCGGTTTAAACGTTGTCGTAATTAAAAACGGAAAAATGTGAGGCTTCGTTTTGATTATTAATCTGACTAAAGCAGGTAGGACGTAAATGTGAGGGTGTGCGTTCATAGGAAAATAATCAACAACCTCAACATTGACATTTATATATCGAGGAATCGCGCGTCATAGTTTATTTTTAGTGTTGTGGAGTACCACAAAACGTGCCAGTTATATACAAGTTATATTGGATAAAAAAAGGTTTATCTCAGGCTGTTTCAAAACCCTGACCCTGGAGACTCCTTCCAAAAATCTGACATATATCGCTCACAGAAAACTACCAACAGCAACAATTACCATGACTTTTTGTTTCAGGCTCCTAGCTTCAGAAAAAAAAAAGAAAAAAATCGTCCTACAGTTTAGGGGGGCACGGTGGCTTAGTGGTTAGCACGTTCGCTTCACACCTTCAGGGTTGGGGGTGCGTGTGGAGTTTGCATGTTCTCCCCGTGCCTCGGGGGTTTCCTCCGGGTACTCCGGTTTCCTCCCCCGGTCCAAAGACATGCATGGTAGGTTGATTGGCATCTCTGGAAAATTGTCCGCAATGTGTGAGTGTGTGTGTGAATGAGAGTGTGTGTGTGCCCTGTGATGGGTTGGCACTCCATCCAGGGTGTATCCTGCCTCGATGCCTGATGACGCCTGAGATAGGCACAGGCTCCCCGTGACCCGAGGTAGTTCGGATAAGTGGTAGAAAATTAATGAATGAATGAATAAAGAAGTCTACAGTTTAGAAAACAGTGAATCATTTGGGAGGCTAAAGAGTCGAATCTTGTTTCTGGAGTTACTTCCTTAACTTTCCAACACTGAGTGAAATGTCTTATGGAATGAAGAACAGCTCTCTCTCTCTCTCTCTCTGCCTGTCTCTCTCTCTCTCTCTCTCTCTCTCTCTCTCTCTCTCTCTCTCTCTCTGTCTGTCTCTCTCTCTCTCTCTCTCTCTCTCTCTCTGTCTGTCTCTCTCTCTCTGTCTCTCTCTCTCTCTCTATTTCTCTCTGTCTCTCTCTCTCTCTCTCTCTCTCTCTCTCTCTCTCTCTGTCCCCCCCCCCTCTCTCTGTCTACATCTCAGTCCAGTATGTGAGTAAGTTTATGTCTGCCTTTTATTTTGATCACCGTTATGTTAATACACTCGGAGTGACTGTATGATCATAGACGCGTTCCTATCACTACTTTCTCTGAAGGTGGCTCGAGAGGTTGTGTGTTTTTCTCAGCGCTCCGTATCAGGATCATGAAAGCAGCAATATTTCTGTTTGAAGCTGCCACTCGGAAGCCTGCGGACGGATCGAGGCTCTCCAAATCTTATTACACAGCTTGTGCTCTTTCGGCACGCTGCGCTTTTGAGACCTCCAGCTGCCTTACAGGAGGTTAAAGTCGGTCTGCGTTCACACGCACGCCATGCCTCTTTTCCACACATTATTTACAGCATTCATAAGTAGTACGTATCATTTTAAACGCTGCGACGTTGTGTACCGTAGGACACGTTCTGTATAACATGATAACTACCACAGAGGAACAAAGCAAATGTAGCTTAAGCTTTTTATTGACAGTTGTACAACTTGCTGTTAGCATGCTAGCAACTTTGAGACCTGGTTTATATGATAGTCATTCATAAACAATTTTGTTTTAGGTCCCTAAGGTGAAAATTTGATTTGTTTCAAAATCATGCAGATAGTTAGTTAATGTAGACTTTTATTTAGTTATTTATTTATTTTCTGTGTTTTGTACGTTTCATTTTTCCTGATCCAAGAATTTTGATTCATTGAATCATTTTTGTCAGGACCAAGATTTCATTTTCATTCATTAAGCGGTTGAGTGGTTCAGTTCAGTGAATCATCCTGTCAAGAATATCATTTGATTCAGCAAATTCTTTCAGTCAAGACCGAGATCCAGTTTTTTTTTTTCTTCAAGAGAATCAGTGATTGAATCAGCGAATCGTTACAGTCGCCGTAACGTCCAAGATTTGACACCGTCTCATTAATGAATCGTTGCCTGAGTCAGGGAATCATTTTAGATTATTTTTATCTCTCATTATGAGAACCATTATTTTGATTCAGTGAAACCTTTTGACTCAAGGATCAAATGAGTGATTCCTTTTCTGATTCACTAGATCTGAGTCGGCCGAATGTTCAAAGCTCTTCAAAACACTTCTAAACACGAACTCACAAGCACATCCTGATTTAGACGGATCCGAATGAATCGATTAAACAGACAGACTTGAATCATTTAAGCCACTTAAAAAGGCCGGTACCCTTGTTTACAGAACATGATAGTTAACCTAGTGTTAGCAAGCTCACAAGCAATTCTGGTAACTGTTTAAATATAAACGAATGTTACCTAGCTTAGTGTTTTTAAACAAACATGGCTAACGGCTTTAATAACATAACGCTTAGCTTAATTAGTTTAAACCAGGGGTGTCAAACTCTGGTTCTCATTATATTTGGCCCGCGAGATCATATCAAATGTGCAGTACAGCTGGCTAGCCGCATGCTCCGCTAATACTACAAATCCCAGAATGCCTTGCCACTGTATTGACGCGTAGTCACGAACAGCAAGCGCCCCTCATTCTCTGTTGACAGTCGTTAAAGGCGGGGTCTCCGATTTTTGAGAAATGCTTCAGAAAACTGAGTCGGGCTGATAATAAACAAAAATCAAAACAAAAATCAAAACAAACTTGTAGCCAATGAGCAGAAAGGGGCGGGGCTTGTCAATATGCGGCTGAGAGAGTGTTCGGTGCACATGTGTGACTTTAGCAGAAAGCGGTTTAACATCGACATGGAGGATAAAAACAAAGAAAGAAAGAGAAGAAAGACTTGCGATAAGGCAAGAAGTAGGACGTGTTAATATAGGATCAGCTTTCCAGCGCTGGAGAGAACTGAAGGAGCAGGAAGTTGGCCACATATTCACAGGTCGGAGTTTCCCGAGTCAATAACTCCTGAGCTAAACGCTGTTACTACACAAATAACACCTCTTTTCTATCGTAGTAATGTAGAGAGGCAGCTACAACCGCGTTTTGTGTAGTAACAGCGTTTAGCTCAGGAGTTATCGACTCGGGAAAGAACTCAGGAGTTGTTCCAGATCCTGTGTTTAAGCAAAACTAAAGTTTGTTTCCATATGAAAAAGGTTGAACATTACATATCAGTTAATTGCAGTTAATTTTTCAATAAATATTCAGTTTGGCCCGTGACTTTATCTCAGATTTATATTTTGGCCCACTGTGAATTTGAGTTTGACTCCCTTGGTTTAAACGATACATTAACTGAATTAATTTTGATGATTTAATACACAAGCTAACGTTACATTGCTTGCGATTGATGTCTGCTAGTTGCTAAAGTTAAATAGCTACAGCTGGAGAGGTGCTATTAGCTAGGATAAGTCATTAGCTGGCACTTTTAGTGTGGCAGAATTCTCTTTTAAATATAAATAAAGGCATTTTTGTGAAAGTTATTCAAAAAAGTGTGTGTATACGTGTGTGTGTGTGTGTGTGTGTGTGTGTGTGTGTGTGTGTGTGTGTGTGTGTGTGTGTGTGAAGTTAAATGTAAAGTCTAGCATCCAGGTGAAGAGATTTTTAGCAGATAAGCATGTGCAGTAGATCGTTTGTAAATGCGTATTAGATGACACGACGTCGGTCAACACTCTAGATGTAAGAACCTGCAGGGAAATGCGCATTTTGCTGCTCTGTAATTATGAGCCGGATCGCATTAAGCAGGAACAGATGTAAAGCCAGCTGGCAGCAGCCTATTCAAGGTGAGGTTAGCACAGGACATGGAGAAACATCGCTGCTATTATTTACCTTCTCCTCTTTCGCCCTGATGCTACACTGAGAGAGAGTGAGAGAGAGAGCGAGAGAGAGAGAGAGAGAGTCATGAATAAGTCATATCCATGCATACGTTCTTCACGTGACCTGCAGTACTGAGCGAGATGTTAATTGACGGCCATATTGTGTCACTCGTCTGTCCTGGCTCCGTGCCCGAGCTTGCCTACAGCCGGGTGGAGGATGTCCACTGAGTTTTTTTACACACTAGGGGTCGAAACCTCAGATATCACCTCAGTGGTGTATCTTACAGGATTCACACCAAAGGGCGGTCGCCTATACAGGAGGAAGGAAGGAAGGAAGGAAGACGCTAATGCTAGCGAGCAACGAGTCACTCAGGACAAATCGGGCTCGAAAACGTACAAAGGTTGTTTGTCTCTGGCTAAGTGCGAACGTAGGTTTGGTGTTAGTTCATGCTAATATCGTCGAGCGATGCTTGCTCGTGATTGGCTGGAAGGCGTGTGTTCTTATCCTGCCGGTGTAAATCGTACGTTTTCAAGTGTGGTAAAGAATTTATGGGCAAGAAGCACAAAGTTACTGCAAATGGTGTTTATGAGAAGTGTGTGTGTTTTGAAAAATCACTCCAGCTGCAATCCTATTTAGGCAGGCAGGATTTATGAGATGTGTGTGTGTGTGTGTGTGTGTGTGTGTGTGTGTGTAGTGAGATGTTCATGGTGATTGATTTTACACTGTGCCTGAGGGGTTGTTTCTGAACTGGGATAATGCCCAACCCCCTCCTCCTCACTGTCCCAGGAGTCTGTTGGTGTCTCTGATGCTCATGGTACACACACAC
>NC_062543.1:3075976-3098476 GCF_022655615.1 Tachysurus fulvidraco | reverse complement strand
CCACTTCGTGTCACGTTGCCTCACACCATATCATCATAGATTATTTTCCCAATAATAGCAGCACAGCCGAACTTTCCTTATATGACGTATTTATGGAAGTAAATACGGAAGCGGTGGGCAGGAGTTTGTTTCCATGCAGCCGAAAATTAAATACAGTGATACCTCGAGATACGAGTGCTTTGACATACGAATTTTTTGAGATACGAGCTGTGATCCGACCGAATTTATGCCGTGAGATACGAGCAAATTTTTTGAGATACCAGCATCCGAGCTGAAACAAAGATCCAGAACAACCACGTGTGCTCTGTTTCCCCCACCTCAGCTTCCCTCCCGCGTCTTTAAAGCCGCCTTCACACTGCACACGACAAACGACCGCTGATAAACCGGAAGTCGTTCATTTCCTATGGAGAGTCGCAAGGCCGCTGCGTGAGGTGCCGACCGTCTGCGGATCCGTCATTTTCGGATCTGTTTTGAGCGTCGGATCCGTTATGTCGGATCCGTCGGACACCGCATCCAATATGCCGAACGGATGTGATGTATTCCAATGTCGTCCAATGAGGATCGTTTGCGCGAGGTGATAAGAATTATTAAAAAGTATTAATATTAACTTTAGTCATTTTTAAACTTTATCAAAAACAATCTTTTTGTTTTAAATACATCGTTATTGATAAAAAAGTAATAAATTATCAATATATATATTGTATTATTTTTAATGTTGTGCCAATGTTTCCTTAAAAATTATTCACTGTCTTTCTGGATTTATTGTATTGATTGTTTGTATTTACTTCATTAATTAATTAATTCATTCATTCATTCACCGTGATAAATGGAGGGAGAATGCAGGCTCTTGCTTTCCCTCTCCTTTACTGGAGACGCAAAAGAAAACATTGCAAATCAGTGTGGATAAAACACTACGTGACTCGGAGAAAAAGTCTCGGCGAGTATCACCGATTAGTGCAAGAGTTGCACCTTAATGGAGAAGATTTTCGTGGTTATTTTCGGGTGTCACGAGAATTAGCTTCTCTCGCATGTTGACGTCTACACGATCATATCGCACATTCCGTGCGACTGCCACTAGGGGCGAAATGCGACAGTCGTGTCCGTTTGTCGTGTGCGGTGTGAAGGCGGCTTTAAATCCTCCTTTCCACTGCACACGACCAACGACGGCCGATAAAACGGAAGTCGTATATTTCCTATGGAGAGTCGCAAAGGCGCTGTGTGAGGTGCCGACCATCTGCGGATCCGTCATTTTCGCATCCGTTTTGAGCGTCGGATCCAAACAATTTGAACTTGTGCGACTACACCGCATCCGATATGCCGATCTTTATCTTTATATACAGATTTTTTTTTTTATTATTAAAACGACCGGCAGATGTTAGTGAGGAAAGAGTGACAAAAAAGGCAAAACCAAGTGAAGAGAAAAGCGATGAAGAAAATTAAGCAAAATGAATGTAAAGAAAACAGAAATTGTAGCAATTAAGTTCAGTTCACAGAATTTCAATTCATTCATTCATTTTCTACCGCTTTATGCGAACTACCTCGGGTCACGGGGAGCCTGTGCCTATCTCAGGTGTCATTGGGCATTGAGGCAGGATACACCCTGGACGGAGTGCCAACCCATCACAGGGCACACACACACTCTCATTCACTCACACACACACACACACACTACGGACAATTTTCCAGAGATGCCAATCAACCTACCATGCATGTCTTTGGACTGGGGGAGGAAACCAGAGTACCCGGAGGAAACCCCCGAGGCACGGGGAGAACATGCAAACTCCACACACACAAGGCGGAGGAGGGAATCGAACCCCGACCCTGGAGGTGTGAGGTGAACGTGCTACCCACTAAGCCACCGTGACCCCCAGAATTTCAATTAAGTTCATTAATTTTAGTGAAGTTTAATTAAGTTCCATTTTAGTGTAAAGTAGAGTGTACAGTAGTGAGTAAGTGAATGAAAGTGAAAGTGTAATTCCTCCTAACTCCTCCGCCTGTTTACTCCTCCCTCAACCTCCGTGCGCATCTTCCGTAAAGTAAAACCGGTTTATTTTTTTTTACCATTCTCTTTTATTACTGTATGTTTTTATACAATATTTGTCATTTATAAATACAAGTACTGAACATTGTTCATATTCAAAACACATAAACAAAACGACTGGAGCGGAATTTTGCGAGCTGGAACGGATTAATGGGATTTCAGTTCATTTAAATGGGGAAAATTGCTTTGAGATACAGTACGAGAAATTTGAGATACGAGAGAGGTCACGGGACGAATTAAACTCGTATCTCGAGCTATTACTGTACTTTCCTCACGGATCAGACGTGTATTCGTTAGTACGGATATGTCCGTCTGTCCAGCTTTCTACACAGCAGTGATGAGTAAGGTTATAATAAGGTAGTCGTTTTGTTTAAAAACAGTTGAGTACGCAGCTCGATGAGCGTTGCTCAGAGTGTCTTTAATTCCTTTGTTTCTTTCTCATTTAAGTAAACGCTAACGAATAAACCTTTCGAGATCGGACCATAAATCCTGCCGTCTTCGTCGGGAACTTCAGTATTGGGCTGAACAGCTAGCAAGGAAAAGTTTCCATCTTGTTTTCAACCATCGGACGTGCAAAACTAGAGAATTACACACACTCCTAACGTATCCCGATGTCAGGGCTCGTCCCTCTGATAGTTTGATAGTTCTTCAGAAACGTGTATCAATGTAACCGTCTTTTCTGTCCATTTTGTCAGAACTCTCTTGTTTTCAGGTTTGAGGTTTCTTTTCCGGTTTACGGAATAAATCAGGGTCAATGCTGTGACACAATCTAGGATGGGACTATATCTTACAATGAGAAGACAGGGAGTAATGATAACAGAACAAGAAACAGGAAGGAGATCAGTCGAAAAAGTGAAAGAGACAAAGAGTAATATAAGAATTGGAGATGATGACAGAGAGAAAGAGAGACGTGGAGACATAGCGAGGGAACTGGAGATACAGAGAGAGGGATGGAAATCTAGAGAGACAGATGAAGACATGTAGAGGCACATGGAAACAGAGGAATATAGAGATGTAGATCGGGATATGAAAATATAGAGAGAGAGACTTTGAGACATACAAAAGTTCGTGAAGCTATAGACCAGGACATTTAGAGGAGAAGGGACATTTAGAGCGGAATATTAAGATATAGAGAATAACAAAGACTCAAAGGGACTTGGAGATGTAGAGAATGACATGGAGGCTTATAGAAAGACCCAGATATGTAGAGAGGGGACATGGAGACGTAGAGAGGGACAGTGACTTGTAGAGAGGGGACATGGGGGCATAGAGAGGGACAGTGACTTGTAGATAGGGGACATGGAGACGTAGAGAGGGGACATGGAGACATAGAGAGGGACAATGAGTTGTAGAGAGGAGACAAGGAGATGTGGAGCGGGAGAATGACTTGAAGATAGGGGACATGGAGACGAAGAGAAGGACAATGACTTGTAGAGAGGGGACATGGAGATGTAGAGAGGGACATGGAAACATAAAGAAGGACCATGACTTGTACAGAGGGACATGGAGGCATATAGAGGGACATGGAGATATTACAAAGGAAATGGAAGCATAGAGAAAGACATGGGGATGTAGAGAAGGAGGGAATAAGATACAGGAAAGGACACTTGCATGTACTTCATTAAAGGATTTTAGATGAGACATGGGTAAGGAATTGGACAGAGAGACAATGAACAGAGTGACTCAGGAATAGATAGAGGGAAAACTGGAGGGCAGGGGGAGGATGGAGAGCAAGGTTTAATCTCCCCTAATAGCTGATCAGCTTCTGCATAAAGAAGCATCTTCCTGCACACTGTGTGTGTGTGTGTGTGTGTGTGTGTGTGTGTGTGTGTGTGTGTGTGTGTGTGTGTGTGTGTGTGTGTGTGTGTGTGTGTGCGTGTGTGTGCGTGTGTGTGTAGGACCTGGGTGATAGCTTGTGGCTCATATGCAGATTACAGCAACGGGTGACTCGAGGTCAATAAGTACAGATTATTGGCTCGATATCTGGAAGGCTGATGATCTGAAGAACGCTGACAAAGCAGGAGCTTCTGCGCCGCTTCCAAACAGCCAATCAGGACACAGAATCGATTAACCATTGGCAAGGCCACTTAATAGGTAACATGCATGTTTGCAAATGGACATGAAAAAAGAGCAGAGCGTGTTATTAAAATAGTATAAAATGTCGGAGACCTAAAAACATGAGGAAAGAGAGAGCTGCATGAGGAGGGAGGGTGCATGAGGGGAGAGAGAGAGAGAGAGAGAGAGAGAGAGAGAGAGAGAGAGAGAGAGAGAGAGAGAGAGAGAAGCATGAGGAGGGTAAGAGAGAGGTGTGTGTGTGTGTGTGTGTGTGTGTGTGTGTGTGTGTGTGTGTGTGTGTGTGTGTGTGTGTGTGTGTGTGCACTAGAACCAGCTAGTGCACATAATCTACTGATTCACTACCGAGTGAGCTAGAAAGCTGATTGAGACACAGCCTGGACTATCAATTAGCTACATTAGCTTCACACTCAAAAAGCAAATATATTTGGGAATGGGAAATATTGGTAATGCTTGGAATAATGGCTTAGAATAACTGCCACTTCCTGTACCGCACTACCCACAATTCTCAGTGGAGCTAAAACTAATAAGTGCGCCGTATTCAGATTACTCAGCGTACATTTAGCAACAGCATCTTCTGATCGACATCCAGCTGATCTTAGCCTTTATTTTTAATCGGAGAAACCACACGACACGGCAGCTGAGAGCAAAACTCCTAACGTGGCGGTTCTTACCGAACATCCTGCGACTCCATTAACAGAACGAGACACCGACGAGGCTTTAGATCACTTTTACGCAAATATTACAAACAGCTGCACTCACCAGCTTGGTTCACCAGGAACGCCATCCAGAGGCAAAAAAAAAAAAAAAACTATTTTATCACTGGGGATAAATAAAAAAAATCTGTCATGTGGCCTTTATTGAAATGCCTCCTGTGTCTAAAATGGGCTTCTGTTAGAAACGTCTGTTCAGTTTCTCAGGCTGGAAGTGAAACCTGTTTCCTTTCTCACTTGAGAATTTGCATCGACTGCAGGGAAAAGATAGAATGTCTGTGTGATAAAATACTTGAGGAAGATCAGTTATGGGAAAATAATCAACGACGTGCAGGCCATGCAGCAAAAAATGAGTTTGTGTCCTCTAACGTATTTTATTCCTCTTATAGCACAGACTTTTTATCCATTTACGGTTACGTCCAACGTTATTGTACATCTACAAGCAGGATATTTCCTGTTATACAGACTTTCCATCATAGTCTATCTGTTGTTACCAAGCAACCACTAAACCATCATGAGGTAAAAAACTTTTACAGCTTTAACTACGGATGTTACGAAGCACTGGTACTGTAGACT
The DNA here is from genome assembly GCF_022655615.1 of Tachysurus fulvidraco. Lineage (NCBI taxonomy): Eukaryota > Metazoa > Chordata > Actinopteri > Siluriformes > Bagridae > Tachysurus > Tachysurus fulvidraco. The sequence continues at coordinate 3,093,073 of NC_062543.1, read as the reverse complement.
CCTTTCCAAGAATTGAAAAAAAAAAAATCAGTCATAGAAATGCTTTTCTTCATTAATTAGCAGTGATGTGTGATTTGTTGACGATACGTAAAGATTAAAACACTTCTTTATTTATCTTATATGTTTTTTTTTATACATTTCTAGTTACATTTAAAAACAAGCTAGCTTGTTTTATCGCTAATAGTCGCTCCTTAATTTAAAAGGTATTGTTAAGTAAGAATATTAAGAAAATAGTGGAGAAGGTAAGATGGACTGATCTACCTCTAATTGTTGTCAGAATGGAGTTGGGGATCGAGTTCCGGTCTCTGGAGACAAAGACAGAGCCTTGGCAAAAAAAAAAAAGGACAGGACAATGCAACGGGTGGAGCAAAGCACAGGTGGAGAAACCGATGACAATACAGGCATAAATAATGTCTGAGCTGAAGATGTCGAGGTTCTCTTTGGGAGGGACAGGATTGGACAGGATTAGGAACGAGTACATCAGAGGGACAGCTCGTGTTGGACGTTTGGGGGACAATGTTAAGGAGGCCAGATTAAGATGCTTTGGACATGTCCAGAGAAGGGAGAGTGAGTATATCAGTAGGAGAATGTTGGACATGGAGCTGCCAGGCAGGAGGCAAAGAGGAAGGCCAAAGAGGAGGTATATGGATGTAATTAATGAGGATATGAAGCTAGTGTGTGCAAGTGTTGAGGATGCAGAAGATAGGGATAGGTGGAGAGAGACGATTGGCTGTGGCGACCCCTGAAGGGAAACGCCGAAAGAAGAAGATGATCCAGTCCTGCCAGATGGCCCTCTGGTGGTCAGACAGGGAAATGTCCTCACAGTCCCTAACAGCTGGTACTGGAGACTCCTTTCCAAAATCCTAAATAAACATCCCCAAGCAGAAAACTTCCAACGATCCAAGCTTACAAGTTTTTTTTCTTTGATTCATAACAACATTTCTAAATGTTTTACATTTATTTATTTATTTATTTATTTATTTATTTATTTATTTATTTATTTATTTATTTGCTTGCTTGCTTGCTTGCTTTAGATGTAATGTTATGAATCAACACCTTCTGACCAATCAGGATAGAGAATCGGACAGTGTGACAGTACATCGCTTGTGATGCTCCATTAGACATCGTTTTTCTTCCACATTTACTGCTAATTTGCTTCTTTTCTCCGTGAACATGCTCATTATTATTCCTTTATTCACCCTTAATTCAGAGCATTCTGCGTTGCGTGTGATTGCACCTTCGGCAGAACAGACAACGATAAAGAAGCTTCAGCCGTTGTCCTCAAAGCCGTAGAAATGAATACGATTTTCATCACAGCAATGGTTTCACTGAGCTGCTTCCTCACACACCACCATTCATTTAGATCTCAAATGATGGAAATTGAAGTTTTTCTGCAATTTCGAAAGATCACAAGGCTGCTAGAGCAAGAGCTCTTATTTCTGCTATTTGTCAGTTCTTGTCAGGACGAAGTAGAAACATATGGAAGTTGAAGCCATTCTTCAGTCGTCCATCTGGAATCTCTGTTTCCTCTGCGTGCTTGTGGAGGATCTGAGAGCAGATTTTAGCCTCCACGACGCTGCAGATTCCTAGAAAGACCTCGGTTCTGGTACCGTGTACACTTTTATCTCAATCAGACTTTAATAACAGACTGTCTGGATTTTTTTTCCTGTAAAAAGGCTCTGAAATGACATATTGACAACATTACAGCTCATTAAGCATCACTGATTTTCCTTAAAGACAATGATGGTTGAAAGCACCATTTTTTCTGCTATGTGCAGAATTTCGTAATTGAGTTTTCCTTTCTATTGTCGCAAGCTCGGATCGATGTCCGCACCGCTCCTTCGGGATTTTTTCTCGTTTCTCCCCAGGCGTGGAAGATGAATAATCTGAAGATTATTTCCAAACCTGTGCACCTCGCACGGATCTCTTAGCAACCGTCACAAGCTCGGCCTCCACCCATGTGACAGCTTCTGTGAATCGGCTGCTCGCAAAACAGATCGCTAAAGAGATTATAAATCGTTTCCATTCATTACCTGCCCCTGATCTGAGAGATTTGTAGACCACGACTTGTGGTCATGCGTCCAAACTCTAGACTCTAGATTCATGAATCGGGTTTTTAATGGTGAATCCTGTGCATTCCAGACTGACGGCTGCTCCTAACCGTCTTACTCGGTTTCAAATCCCTTAAACAAGATTTTTGTCAAGAATTTTCCTAGCACTGGGTCTATTTATTTATTTACTTACTTACTTACTTACTTACTTACTTACTTACTTACTTACTTACTTACTTACTTACTTATTTGTTCATTTATTTTGGGGCCTCATGAAATATCCAGACTAGGGCTGGTAAGCGATTAAAATTTTTTAATCGAATTAATTACATGATGTGGCGATTAATTAATCGAATTAATCGCATTTAATTGCACATAAATATTAGTTGAGAATTTCCCCCAAAATGTCAATTAAAATGATGTGTTTGAGGAAGATTGAACCAATATAACAAAAAGCAGTTTTATTTAATTAACACAAGCCTATCACTTAGGCTACAATTCGAAAAGCATCCATTAACCCCTTGTCTTCCACAACATTAACAGGCCTACAGTCCATTGCAATCCATTTAGATATTGCATTCGTTAGTGTTTCTGTGGACGACTTACTTAATTTGCGGCGATTTTCAGTCAGCGTGGTTAGGCGGAGCTTGCCTGCAGCATCCGGGGTCGTGCTAACTGCAGAGCACGCAATATGTTTTGAGTTCAGGTGATATTTCATGCTAGAACTACTTCGATGGTATGCAAATTCCTTACTGCAGAGAACGCAAAGGACTTTTGGTTTTATCAGTGGCTCCATTGGAAAGAGTTTTGAATTTTAAATTTGCCCTTCAGAAAGCCAGGCAGATCTGTGTCGTTTGGCATCATGCTTGACTAACTCGCCACTACAGCTTATTGCAAGATGTGTAGTCGTCGGTACAGGTGTGGGGAGGGGCTGGGCGCGTTAAATGCGTTAAAAATATTAACGCTTTATTTTTTCTCATAATTAATTCATCTAATTAACGTGTTAAATTACCAGCCCTAATCCAGACATAAAGCCTTGGCCGATTTTACGGTATTTCTTCAGCTTTTAAAAAAGAGAAATTGTCAATGAGAGTTTAGCGTGCTATAAATAAACCATGTAAATTTTCTGTTCTCCAGAGCAGTTTTTTAAAAAGTGTTTGTCCGCTTTTCCTTAAACGGTAATGTCTGGCTACAAACTGGAATCGAAATGGATTTTTAATGTAAACGAAAACAAAACCCCTAAGAAGTGTGGGGCAATTCATGCAAATTATTAATTAATTAATTAATTAATTTCTTAATTTGACATGATTCATTTATTTTTCACGTGATTTTTTTTTTACTTTTTTTTTTGCTCGTTTCTTTTTACATGACAGTTTTCTTATTCGTTTATTTACTTAGTCGTTTACTTTTCCACATGCAGTTTAAAGAGATGATTCACATCGTTTCATGTGATTCATTTTGAACATGATTCATTTCAATCGAATCGTTCTACATTTTTTGTCACATGCTTTTTTTTTAAATGATTTGTTTATTTTTATGCATCAGTTGGTGGATAGGGGAATTGGAGGGCATAAGGGGGAATTGGAGGGGGTATGGGGTATTGGAGGGCGTAAGGCGTTATACGAGGGGGTATGCGGGTTGGAGATGGTATGGGGGATTGCAGGGTGTAAGGGGGTATTGGAGAGCGTAAGGGGGTATACGAGGGGGTATGCGGGTTGGAGATGGTATGGGGGATTGCAGGGCGTAAGGGGGTATTGGAGGGCGTAAGGGGATATTGGAGGGGGTATGTTGGGTTGGAGGGCCTAATGGGGTATTGGAGGGAGGATGGGGATATTGAAGAGTGTATGGGGGATTAGAAGGAGTGTGGGGCTGTTGGAGTGTGTGTGGAGGTAAACTAATCCAATAGCTGCTGCACGCCTGCTGCACAGTTAAAACAACTCTCAGTGCACAAATTAGGTGGATGCTTATGTTATGTTATGCTTCAGCCCGTGACTGAATTAACGCCACAGGGAAGTACAGAGCGTTCTGTTCAGACGTGATTTGTGTGTTTATGACCCCGATGTAGGCGTATGCACTTAACACATAGCTGTGTGCATGTAGAGTGGGCGAATGCAGAGATGGCAGGAGTTCTACACGTGCTGGCTGTTTAAACTTTCATGTGTGTGTGTGTGTGTGTGTGTGTGTGTGTGAGTGTGTGTGTGTGTTTGTGTGTGTGTTTGTGTGTGTGTGTGTGTGTTTGTGTGTATGTGCCTAAATGGCTCCTGTTAGTGAGGCTGGGGGTGACAGGACTGGCATTCTCTATAATGTGAAGAGTCTAACAGCCACCGGCGACAAGCTCCAGCACACGCCGGTCCTGTCAAAAGCACTTTATCCTTCACACGTCCCGCTCAATATATGATGAGCTAATGCTGTGTGTGTGTGGGGGGGGGGGGGGGGGGGGGTAAAAGGAGGACAGTGCTAATGCTAATGCCTGTTTTATGAAGGAAATTCAAGACAGAATTAAAGTTGACTTTTTTTCTGACCATTTTCCTAATACAAACAGATGTACCTTTTGTGTGTGTGTGTGTGTGTGTGTGTGTGTGTGTGTGTGTGTGTGTGTGTGTGTGTGTGTGTGTGTGTGTGTGTGTGTGTGATTGTGGCAACATCTCTGTTTTAAAAACTATTTTCACATAATTGATCAAAATATTCTGTTAGAAATGATTAAAACCATATTTCTATAGTTGTATCTAAATTTATGAGTTTGTGTGGACATTTTATGTGTCTACTTGTTGATGGTGTTTTGTGGAAGTCTTGTATGATTTGAAAAAAAGACCCAGAAATGCTCTCAGGGCTGAAAGCTCCGCCTTCTGCCCCTGAAGTCCAGGAAGTTTGGGGTACAGGGATTTTTGATGGTGACTTTGGCCACATTCACACTGCAGGTAAAAGTGGCCAAGATCTGGTCCTGAATCAGACACAAATTGGATTTTTTTTCCAATGTGGCCACAGTATGAACAACCGTCTACATCGACATTCGTCAGAATTATGCGCCTGCGAGTACGCACACAAACGTGACTACGCCTACAAAATGAAGAACAGTGATGGAGCAAGTCAGTGGAGGGAGAGTGAGGTGTTAGAGCTAATTAGTATATGGGCAGATACTTCAATTCAGGCAAAACTATTAATGTTACGGCTGCCATTACACAAACATTTTGAAAGATGTTTGTGCGGCGTGCTGCGTGTGCCGTCATCGTTATTGTTCGCATGCGGGTCAGTTCGAAACAGCAAACAGTTCACACCGGTATCTGATATAGGCCACATTTTAAAAGGTAATGTGAACAGCCAAACAAAAAAATCAGATCTGAGCAAAATATCCGAATTGAGCGTTAAGACTTGCGGTGTGAACGTCTCTTTGTCTCACCATGCAGGAGTAGCTAAGCTTTAGAAGTGAAAAATCTCATGGTTATACAATTCTCTGACTTTCTACTCCGTCAATTCACTCACAACAACGCTAGCCGATCGTATGCTTCTGTGAGCTTGAGTATGTGGAAGACGGCAGACTGTAGTTTGAGAAGATGCCTGGCTTTGTGTGTCTCCGAGGAAGGATGTGTTCGGCTGGTGAGACGCGATCGGCAGATGACTAATTGGGGAGAAAATTGGAAAAACCCTGAGAATCCAGATAATCAGGAGCTGATGAGATCATGTAAATCTCTCCACTATCAAGAACCAAAGCATAGAATCAAACTCAGAGCTTTTAATAAACAAGCTTTCAGTCTGTAGGATTCAGTATGAAAAGAAATATTAAACAATCTGTAACATTTGAGTTGATGCTCAATACAAATGAAAGAATCTCTAAATTTTGTACATTTGGTGGAAATACGGATGTTATTTATAGAAATAAACCATATGTAATGGAAGTGCAGTAATGAAGGGAGATGAGCGATACTAAATCAGTTATTATAAACATACTGTACAAGCGTAATTGTTAATAAAAGTTAGAAATTCTATTTTTTTATCATAGCGAATCATATCAGATTTTTCTGTCAGAAAAAGACAAAGTGTACCAGGAAGTAATACAACAATGCTCAGTAACGGCGACTGCGATAAACTAACAATGACGTCGTTCGATGACCCTTTAAATTTCTTTAAAATAAAGAAAACTCACTGATTCAGAGAATCAAACAGAAAAGAGAGAGAGAGAGAGAGAGAGAGAGAGAGAGAGAGAGAGAGAGAGAGAGAGAGAGAGAGAGAGATCTACACTTCTTTCTTTCTCTAACAGGCTTCATCCATTCACCTTAAGCTGAAACACACCAGAGACGTCTGGCAAACTGTTCCAGTCTGAACTAACCTGCGATTCACCCGGCTGTAATATCAGACGGAGAATGTGAGCGTGGGAGGATTTAACTAGTTTGTTGGTATAAAGTAAAACAAGAAAAAGACACTTTCCATCAATGACATGTCTCCAGAGACATCCCAGCATCTACTGTACCTATATAGACAAACTTTGGAGTGTATTTTTCAGATAAGGTTCGGGAAGTGACCATGAGACCGTGTGCGAGTCCTAAACAGAAGCTTCCCGGAAGAACAGGAACATTAATAAACAATAGACCTGCTATATTTCACATATTATTTCTATCTGAATCTGTGTGTGTGTGTGTGGGGGGGGGGGGGGTGTATCTATTTATTTTAAGAAGAATAATTTAATTGATTTCACACCTCATTGACTCTAATCAAATTAGCCTTGGCTGTAACTTAACTGTAAAATTGGCAGCATATTATCAAACCCTAATGTGTTTAAAATGCTAAATTCACTTTAGTCTGTTTATCACAACGCTAGTTTGTGGATTAGCCTGTTTATTATAATGGTAAGTTTTAGAGCTAGCGTATTTACTGCACTTCCAGATAATGAATTAGCCAGTTTATCTAGTTCTAGACTAGTCCTTTTTTACGATGATGCTAATTCTAATATTAACTAGTGTTAACCAGTCTCAGTTTAGAACTAGCATTAAACAATGTACTTCTAGAAAAGAACTAACAGAAATATTTTAAGATCAGTATTATAATGTTCATAAACAGTCTAGGTGTAGAATTAGCATCATAGTAAAAAAAAAAACTGTCTAGATCTAGACATTAGATTAGTGTGTAAAGGGTCTAACTTCAGAATTAGCATCATATTAAACACTATAGGCAGGGCTCTTAAGTGTTGAAGACAGGCAAGCGTGACATCAGAGAAAAAGAGAGAGAGAGAGAGAGAGAGAGAGAGAGAGAGAGAGAGAGAGAGAGAGATTATGACTGGTGGTGTTTATTGTAAGTGTTTGTTGCCTTTTTGGACTCCTTTATCATGTGTAATGTTGCTCCCATGTAAAACAGTTCAGCACAAGCCCAGACAATTTTTAGGGACACGATTGAGGACAATGTCCCGTCCAGAGACGAGCTGTCTCGTGCTGAGGTTTTGTTCAAGCCGACCATCGAAAATACCCTCTCTATTGAATTTGTGTTTTTTTTTTAATTGGTTGTTGTGTTAAATCTCACCCAGATACAATAGTGCTATTATCTGATTGGCTGTTGTGTAGCCTCTTTTTTTGATTGGCTGATAAATGTCAGGCTCGACTAAGAACTGAGACGCGCTTGATTCCTGCCCGGTTCCATAGAGACAGCGGTGCGGACTGATACATTTTGCGCGCTGCGGCTTATTAAATATATGATAAATAGTCAAAAAGTTTTTCTGCGTGAGATATGCGATGTGTGGCGGGGGAGCGTGAGAAAAGACCGAAATGCGTGACTGTCACTCTCAATGCGTGACACTTGACAGCCCTGACTATAGGTCTTGTATTAGCTTTAAGCAGTAAGAGAAAAAAGGGGGGCACGGTGGCTTAGTGGTTAGCACGTTTTCCTCACACCTCCAAGGTTGGGGGTTCGAATCCCGCCTCCGCCTTGTGTGTGTGGAGTTTGCATGTTCTCCCGTGCATCGGGGGTTTCCTCCGGGTACTCCGGTTTCCTCCCCCGGTCCAAAGACATGCATGGTAGGTTGATTGGCATCTCTGGAAAATTGTACGTAGTGTGTGAGTGTGTGAGTGAATGAGAGTGTGTGTGTGCCCTGTGATGGGTTGGCACTCCGTCCAGGGTGTATCCTGCCTCGATGCCGGATGACGCCTGAGATAGGCACAGGCTCCCCGTGACCCGAGGTAGTTCGGATAAGCGGTAGAAAATGAATGAATGAGTAAGAGAAAAAGGTCTAGATCTAAAAGATTACTGTAAATTATCTAACTAGTTTTTGTCTTACTCTGTTTTTCTTCTACTCGAGATATAAAATACAGAAGGTGAGTGAAATCCTTAAGTTCTTGAACGTCAACATTTATCGCTAGTTCTAGTCCTTGACTGTTTGAATGCTAGCTCTTAGATTAGCCTAGTAATTATTTACTAGTTCTAGGGGTAGGAAGTATAAACTAATTGCTAGATCAGGGTTTTACAGTACCCTCTGTCAACACTAAACCATGGTTTACACTATTTACTCTTTGTAACAAGAAACAGAGGTCCCATTCATTGTGTCAGTTCATCTCTGGCTTCATCTCTGCTACTGTTTGGATTACAACTTTATTAGAGGGAATAAGTCTTCCAACCTATTTAAAACATTTTCTCGGGGTAGAGCTCAACAGCCCCCTGCCAAACTCTTCCCGTCCAGTGGAACCGATGTAGTAAATGTGATGTGTCATCCGAGTGCACTCTAATGCTGATTGACAGGTCCAGAGAAAGCTTGGTGAGAACCGCTATGCTGCCAGCTTGCTGTTCATGCAATTAAGTTATAGGCAGTCGAAGTTATGAATTTAAACCACCCGCTCCCTATTATTAAGAACTTGATGCTGAAATTTTTTAACAGAGCTTGACAGATTTGCCTTGAACAAAACTCCCCCCCGCCCCCGAAGCCTTAGAGAGGTTCGTAGGATGAAGTGATGTAATGTGATTTGTTTTATATACAGTACAGAGATTATTCTGACGCACCATGTTTTGCCTCTCTGATCCGCACCCGAGGCGACCGCACAGCTTCTGTACAGTCTGTTCAGTCGCTTCGTGGTTTAGTCTGAGATATGAGCACTTCAAATGTGCTTTCTAACTCGAATACGGTTCTTCTTTTTATTCTCATACTGCGCTTTGTTTTTTGTCACATGCACCACTGAGCGCTTTCTACACCCTGAGACTATTGACCAGGTATTTATCCCTGCATGTAGATCAATACATCGGTGTGTACATGCCTGTGAATCGGGAAGATGCGGCTTTTAGGAAGACGGTGTAAAATCTCAGGCTCGTGTTGCTGAACACTATCAAGAAACCTTGACCGGATGATGCCACTGCTTGAGCCGAACAATCTGATTCCTTGGCAGAAGCCTGTGCTTGAGCTGGTGTAGCAACTACTTGGGTGGATAACGCCACATTTACAACAACCAATAAAGCCCCTGCTTGGGCATAGGGCATTTCCTGCTTTGGAAAATACACCATTACAGTATTTTTCGCACTATAAGGCGCACCTAAAAGCCTTAAATATTCTCAAAAATCGACCATGCGCCTTATGTGTTCCAAAAATCTGTAAAAATGTTGTGCGACTTTGGTAAACGCTCCGCTTGATTGCCTGTCGGCCCATTTCCCTCTGACACAGGGACGTAATACATACACTACGTACCCTGGCAGCTACAAACCAATCAGAGAACATTACGTAATACGTACAGTATGTACGCTTACCTCCGCCACGCCTCCGGTAGGTCCAGTATAACTACCGGTATGTTGCAAAACATTTGTTTCTTCCTAACCATTATGCGCTCCACACTCCAGTCCAATAGGTGGCGGTAAATGCACCTTAAGTTGGTTTGCCATCCGCCAATAAAAATCAGTTACGCGGTTGTAAATGGGAATAGAGTAGCTGAAAGTATTCAATATCAATGTATCTATGGTTCAGAAGTGGAGGAAGCAAGAAAATGTACTGCACCAAGTTAAGAAGACACAGTAGATGAGGACTTTGAAGTACAGAAATAGACCCCGTAATTGTGACTGCGTCTTATGGTGCGGAAAATACTGTACTTGGGCTGAGGAAATGTTTTTGGGGACAGATGCAGCTCTAACAGATGCAGGCCTGAATGGATAAATCCATTCATGCTTTGGAGGAAGCAATCTGCTATTTGTTGGTGAAGCCTGTGCATAGACAGATGAAACCAATGCTTTGGCAGAAGTAGCCCCTGTTTGGGAAAGCCTAGGAACATGATGCCTCTGTGTGGGTGGATGAAGCCACTGACTCAGTAATATCCAGCTCATGTGTAAGGAGAAGAAGAAGCATCCACTTTGTGTGGGTGGATGAAGTTCCTACTTTGGCAAAAGAATCTGAGATAGCGTCTTATATAGAAGAAATATCTGCTTTGGAATAAGAAACTTCTACAAAAGAAACCTCAGCTTGGGCAGATGCAGCTAAATCTTGGGTGGATAAAGCCACCTGTTCTTGGGCAGATCGAGCATGACTGCACGAAAGCGCTTTGTTGTAATTTGCAGATTTGATTCTTCAACTCATTCCCTGAATTGTTGATATGCAAAATAATTTAGCACGGTGTATAAGGAGAAAATCTCGTGCTTCACTATTTGTCCTTCATCTGAGGAAGATAGCTATACGACTTTCAGTGAGAGCACTTCACTCATAGAGATGAGAGTAAAGACACAGTAGCCTTTGATTATAAGTGGAAGAGAGAAGAGAGAGAAAGGGGGATGAAGTGAGCTCCTGCACCCTGGACTCTCTACTGTAAGCAGAATTGATTCAGTGCTGCAGGGTCATTTTTCAGCTCGGGAAGAGTGAGGGAATAAATCATGTGCAGACGTCTGGAGGTGGAGGTGTGCCGTGATGGAGAGGTGGCTAATGGCTGCTTCTTCTGCTGCCAGCAGCCTGACCCTGCGGGTCAAAGCAATAATGAAAGCGTCCTGGCCTTTATCTCTTCCGTCTGCCCCCAAAGACCTCCTTCTTTCTCTCTATCTCCTGCTCCTTTACCTCTTCGTGCTCTCCCACGTGGACAGGCCAGTTGGTACATGAACGGCTTAAGCGCAGGTAATAGCTCAAACACGGGGCATCTGTCAACCCCTTTGTGTTGCTCCATCACCCATGATCCTTTGAGTTCAGCCCCAGTCATTTTGAATTGTACTGTATCAGTTTTGCCACTTGCACCATGCTTGGTAAAGGATTTAACCTCTGGGATTAAGTTTGTGTAGTTCTTACAAAGTAAATAACAGGGTAGTAAAGATGCAGTGCACAAGAAACCACTTGAAAGTCCTGCACCTTCGTCTTCGTAAAGAAACCAACGATCTATTAATATGCATGCTATGCAATTTCTATTATTCCAAAGCAATGTGCTTACTTGTGCTTACAAGCATGTTTCTGGAGTCCCTTTCACCAGCGTTAGCATGAGAACACTGCTATCTGACAGCTAGTTATCCAGCACAAATTGTTCATCACTAGTGTTAACTAAGTTACCGTGCCGCCTGGTTATGATTTAATCTTAGTTTATTATTTTTTTTTGTTTCCCAATCTACCAATAACTTTGTCAGTGGTATTGGATTGGTTTTAATAACGATTTGGTTGCTACAGTATTTAGGATCATTTCAGAGTCAAATAAATAGACAGAGTCTTTGAGGACCTGGCAACCCTGGGTGTATTAATGGTTAGTGTTGCGAGACTAATGAGCGTATGTATGATAGTGTGTGTGTCGGCAAATGCACAAGCTCGAATCAATACCTTTCCTGCACGGTAGACAATTTCTAACCACGTTGAATGCATTTAGTGACAAAGAACTGTGTGTGTGTGTGTGTGTGTGTGTGTGTGTAGTTATCACCAGGCTTTGATCTTGCCTATGCACGCAATCACATCATTCTTTCTGCTCTTTCATCTCGGGTCTAACAACAATTCCCACCGTTCAGTGGCGGTGAAGTGCCACCTTTTCGTAATGACATCGCAGAGAACGAAGCATCTCCTGGCTTAATACACGCCGTGCGGTGTCGCTTTTATATTTTTACATCCAGTGCTTCAATGAGGTCACACGTTCACGCTGAAGTGGTTTTGGACACAGTGTGTTATCTACATACTGTATAAACAACGACAAATCTAAACTTACTCACATACCTGAACACTGGAGGGTACAAACCAGGATACATCGTGTCTTCAGTGCAGTTTAGTATGTCTGCACCTCAGACCATACGCTTGCAGGTGGACAACATTTTAAAGCTGCTTCAACATACAGTGAGCGATAACAGGAACGCACTTGTCTTGCGTAGTTTTTGGGACATTAAGTGTAATTGTAAATGGATATAAAGGACAGGGAGAAAGTAAGTAATAGCATAAAGTATTATCAGGGCTCGTAGGCAGTGGTGGCTGAAGCCTTTTAGGCTCTTGGTTGTTGATCGGAGGACTGTCAAGATGCCACTGTTGGGCCCTTGTGCAAGGCCTTTAACCCTCACTGCTCCAGGGGTGCTGTATCATGTCTAACCCCGACATCCAACCTGCAAAGAAAGAGTGACAAGTAAAGGCTTCTTCTTATTGGTTAGCATGTTTGCCTCGCACCTCAGGGGTTGGAGGTCAGATTTGGGTTTGCATGATCTGCGTGTGCCGCAGTCCTCCACAGACGTCCAAAGATACACGTGGTAGGCTGAATTTTTATGTCACGCCTGTGTGGATGGATGGATGGATGGATGGATGGATGGATGGATGGATGGATGGATGGATGGATGGATGGATGGATTAGGTAGAAGAACAAACGCATTAATATAAACCCGTGATTTGAATTCAACTGGACCTACCATTAGAGCTGCTGTAATAGAAAATGAATCAACAGCTACTGACCAATCAGAAGCAAGAATTTGACAGCTTTGGTCTATAATGCAATATATCATAGAAATGATTTCTGTCATGCTCCAGTTGTTGTGCTCGATGTCAGTAATAAGTACACGAACGTGAACCGCATGAATCCTTGCTTGTTGCTTTGTATTTCTTTTTCCACTCTGAGTCTCACTGCATCTGTGCAGCTTCTCTCAGGCTCACTCGAGTACCGGGAAATCAATAGCATGACCGCGCAGCACGACAGCAGCCTGCTAATGTGCGTGTTTGCGTTTTTTGGACTCTGCTGTGTTATGAGGTGTGCAGAGCATCATGTAGCGTGTGAGAGAGCGTGTTAGCATACGTGAGCATGAGCACAAAAGATACCGAACAGACATTCGGCGTCGAAACGCAGAGACACAAGACGGACTAGCCGCGTATTACGGTCCATTTTATTTTGGGAAGGATAAAGAGAGGAAAGGAACGAGAGACATCGTTATTCCCCTGCGTCTCCTCCTGAGTGCCAGAGGAAGAGTTCTGATTAGAGAATGCTGAGCGTGATTTTGACAAAAACACGAGCCAAACCGTTTGCATTCCTTCTCCACAGAGCCACATACAATAGGCTTTCTGACTAATCTAGAAATTACACATATCCTAAAAATCATAAAAACAGGAAACTTCACAAAATACCCCACTGTTTCTCAAAAAGAAATACTTTTAGAAGGTCAGAGTCACTGTTACAACCTTGTTGTTGATTATTTTTCTCCATCCATCCATCCATCCATCCATCCACCCAGTTTCTCTAGTGCTTATCCCACACAGGGTCACAGGGATCCTGGGACTTTGGGGCACAAAGCAGGGGAGACCCTTAGTCAGGGGACCAACACATTACCAGACACAATGGATAGTAGAATATGTAAGATGATTATCAGCCAACAACACATGACTGGCGGAGGAAACCGGAGATCTCTGAGGAAACCCCTGAAGCACAGGTAGACCACGCAAACTCTACACACAGAGAGCGAAGTCAGGAATCAAACACCCATCTCTGAAGGTATGAGGTATTAATGTCTGTCTATGACAAAGTCCGTGTCGTTTTACTGTTCAACGTAAACACTAGAGCAAAACCATTCATTCATTCATTCATTCATTCATTCATTCATTCATTTATTCATTTTCTACCGCTTTATCCGAACTACCTCGGGTCACGGGGAGCCTGTGCCTATCTCAGGCGTCATCGGGCATCGAGGCAGGATACACCCTGGACGGAGTGCCAACCCATCGCAGGGCACACACACACACTCTCATTCACTCACACACACACACACTACGGACAATTTTCCAGAGATGCCAATCAACCTACCATGCATGTCTTTGGACCGGGGGAGGAAACCGGAGTACCCGGAGGAAACCCCCGAGGCACGGGGAGAACATGCAAACTCCACACGCACCCCCAACCCTGAAGGTGTGAGGCGAACGTGCTAACCACTAACACACACAAGGTGGAGGCGGGAATCGAACCCCCGACCCAGGAGGTGTGAAGTGAACAATAATTTTCTCTGAACTGTCGATTGTATTTCGTCTGGAATTTTTGTTTCACTGTAAAAAGGCCAAAGTCCATTTTCGAAATGATTAAAAACCGTAAACCGTTTTTTTTCTTTGTTTTGTTTTTGTTTATTATTTTTTATACAAATTTTATGTCCAGGGATTCTTTCACGTCTCATCGTCCGCCACACGATAAGTTTATTCTTGTTTTTTTCTTTCCTGGCAGTGTGTAGATCAGATCGAGTCGGATCTAAGCGCCAGATCGGAACAGTTGGCGAAACGCTCTTGTGTTTTTAGGGTTAAAGAATGTGCGAGCCGCTGATTTTTTTGGCTGCGGTGCGAAACGAAAACTGCTTGGTGCGTAGGAAAGAGCATCTGGTGGCTTTTTAATAAAAATGCGTTTTGAATTTTTCAGACTCCTGCCTGCTCGCCGATGCTCTCTTCAAAGGCTTCGCGACTCTTTTATCTTAGCGAGCGGCAAATGGCGTTGTAATGACACATGAAGCAAGGCGCCGGATTGCACTTAATAATGTTTAACACAGCTTTCCTATAAGCAATTTTCCCCTCTTTTAGAAACGTGGAATGGTCTTTTTCTATCTTTTTTCTTTCATGTACGTGCAGGAACAGGAAAACGCACTCTGGCTCGCGCTCGACGACTCGATATTTTGATTGGTGTTCTCTTAACAGTATCCGATAAATCAACTGTAACAGTGTAGAATGAATCATTTTACATCGAACAAGAACTAAGAATTAAATCCATTAATGCCTGAAAGTCATCCTAAAGCTGGTCTTTCTCTCAGACACACAGAGGAACAAAGTTTGGGAATTCTAGTGCCCCTTTTCCACCGAGGCAGTTCGAGTGCAGGTTCGGAGCCTAATTTAGAACCAGTTCTTTCTGTTTCGACCGCCAAAACACCGGCTCTGAACCAGGAAAAGTGGTTCTTAAGTAGCACCAAAACGTCGCTGGGCTAGACTTAAGAACCGCTTGTGTCCGGGGCTGTTGGCGGGGCTACTGTTAGCGCATTTGATAATGTACCTTAAGTATACTAATGTTTACTACACTTTTACTTTACCGCGATATGATACATTATCAGCACACATGATAGTAGGTACAGTAGCTACATGCTAAGGCTAAATTTTTTTCTGTGTTAATGATAAAATAACGTTATGTACTTTATCGATTACAACCTCCGTTTATACAGATTACACAGAGCCGCACGTACACGTTTTATTCGCTGCTTCTGGATGCCGATGTAGGTTCACAAAGCCGTGAGCATTAACAGTAAAGCAACATCCGCCATTGTTGTTGTGTTTGTGTTTGTCGCTGCTGCGCTAACGTTTCTGGGACACGTGACACGTATACAGTGACGTCACACTCGGCTCTGTGACGGCTCTCTAGCCGGTGGAAAGGCAAACCGGTTCTTAGAAGGTTCTCCAGTGGAACCAACTTTGAACCAGCACCAGCACTAGATCTGAACCAGCACCCGGTTCTTTCCGGTGGAAAAGAGGCAAGGTCCAGTCTGATTGAGTGGCTTGTTTTTCAGGATTTGTTGTTGTACAGTATGTATGAGACCCGGTGCTGCCTCTGTGGTCTGTATATGATCTTTATAAAAATAAACATCCTGCCTCGAGATGAAATGCCTCATATCCTCCATCAGGTTCTTTTTTAAGAAAAGCCACTGTTTAGACGTCCTCAGCTGCCCCTTTATGGACCATTTAAAGCTTATTAAAGGTGGTTTTGTGTGTGCATAGATTACTGGAAGGAGAAATTGTGTGTGTGTGTGTGTGTGTGTATGTGTGTGTGTGTGTGTGTGTGTGTGTGTGTGTGTGTGTGTGTGTGTATGTTTAGAAACGCTCAATAAATGTTTTTTTAAATCCCTCTAAATCTGTGCTTGAGTTCTGTTAAATAATGATTTTTATGATTTATGATGTATGAAACTTCTTTAATGTGTTTTATTCAAAACACTTTTGTTCACGATGTAGTTCGTGTGTTTGGACGTACGGCGACAGAAAACAGACGAGTTACAGGAACACCGAATAAGGAATAATACAGGAAGAGGATTATTGTTACAGGAAAATAGCCATAGGTTCGAAGTTGGATCGTGGATTTATCGTGTTTGTCATACCTAAATTATTCGAGCGTCTGCATGAAAGCAAACACTCGTGTGGAAAGTGGAACTCTGTGACGCTAGACGAACGTAACGCGACGCCGCTAGCTCGAGCTGAAATGAGGTGAAATTTTAAAATGTACAAATTAAACCACAGCTTTGTTTTCAGCTCATATTGACATTTGTAAGACGTGTTGTATGCAAGAGAGCCGTCGTGTCGGCCATCTTGAAAAATTGGTTTCCTCCAGCATCAGGGCCTGGTAACCGTGCAAGAAATGCACGAAGGGTCAAATATTTCACACGTCGATTATTCTGATTGAATAAGTGAATTCTGGGGGGGGGTTCGATTCCCACCTCCGCCTTGTGTGTGTGGAGTTTGCATGTTCCTTGTGCCTCGGGGGTTTCCTCCGGGTACTCCGGTTTTCTCCCCCGGTCCAAAGACATGCATGGTAGGTTGATTGACATCTCTGGAAAATTGTCCGTAGTGTGTGTGTGTGAGTGAATGAGAGAGTGTGTGTGTGTGTGTGTGTGTGTGTGTGTGTGTGTGTGTGTGTGTGTGTGTGTGTGTGTGTGTGTGTGAGTG
>NC_062543.1:3063476-3070976 GCF_022655615.1 Tachysurus fulvidraco | reverse complement strand
CTGGTTAAATTAAGACACAGTTGCAGTCTGTTGCGTAAGCAATTGCAGGCTTCATAAAATGCTCCTTTAAAAGGACTGAACGAAACTTTTATAACGCAGCCACTGACATTTGCAGTTGTCAAAATGTAGCTGGGGAGAAACGTCTGAAACTCCCTTCACGTTTCTTCACGCGGTGTTGAACATTTCGGCGGGTCGGTAGTTTTTACTTACAGTCCGTTCCTTTCTATGTCACAGCTTTAAGAATTCACAAAGTTCAGTTTTAGGGATTAAAGATGTAACGATACGGGCGACGCTTTAATCTCTCACGTCATCTCATGCCGAGCCGAATACGGTCTCGGTGTTGATGCGTTTGGAAGAAATGATATAAGGAATGTGATGTAGTATGTGGTGTATTAATATGATCTCATGTCTAAGGGTTGGGATTTCTCACAAATCTCACGGATTTGATCTGAATGCATCTGGATCCTTGATGTACTTTTATGTTTAGAGTGGGGGGTGTTGGGGCTCGGGTGAGGTGGGGGGGAGGTAGAGTATAGTTTTTTTTCATTCGGAATAAAATACACGTAACGAAAAATCACTCATTTTACAATCGTTTATTAAGGCTGAATGAACTAAACTCAAATCTCCTGCCACAGCTGATTGACATATAGCCACACCCACAAAACTCCATAAAAGGAAAAGCCTATAAAAAGATGACTAAGGGCCTTTTTACACCCGGTCGCTTCGTGTGTTGTCTCTGATCCGATAGCTATCTGATTTGTTAAAACTGTCCCATTTACATCAGGCCACATAAACGCGTCTCGGCGAATCGGATATCGATCCGATCTTTCTACTCCCGCCCAAAATGCTAATGTATTTTACCTCATTCCTGGGGTAATTGATATAGAACACGCTTTGATGTATGTGGTTTTCAGAACGCGATCAAAAAGAAGATGAAAAAAACTCGTTACGACGTTTATGCTACAAAAAAACAGTGTTTACTGTTTGCTGCGTTTTCGCTGGAGGCAGCAGCGCGTTTTAAGACCCGAAGAGACGCCTGGGTGAAAGATCACCTGCGAGTGACGTACTTCCGTTTGGGAGGAGTATAGCGCTGACCTATGTGGCTTGAACAACCACATTCATTTACACCTGTCCAGTTTCATCTGAAATGCGTCCCAGACCACCTCTTGAAGGGGTTCGAACCATCAGATTTATATCTGTCTCGAAAACGTTTCATTTAGACCTGGTCTTTTTACCATCGGCTAGCTATCGGATCACAGAAAACGCATGAAGTGACCAGGTGTAAAAAGCCCCCAAATGGTAGAAGTTACTGTTACAAGGCAAAGTTGATTATTTTTCTCCATATAGCAGCAGGATTTTATTCCTCAGCTGTATTATTTAGCCATTTATTCAGCTCTAAACGATCAGGCACAGCTGACTGACACGTATCTCGGTTGTCTTTTACCTTCTACTGTACACACAGCGTACACTAAATGTTCCAGTGATGTAGTTCAGCCACTGCACTGCATCAGCCACCATAGACAAACACTAGCTAATCTAAGCTACAGGGGTTCTAGGGTGCCGATACTTTTTCTTCCAACCGATAACCTATCCTTACGTGTCGTTTTCTTTGTATTTGTTTTTGGGTGGAGTCAATATTATAAAATAAATCTCTTTAAGCATTAAATTTATGAATGAAATTAGAATGTGTGTGTGTGTGTGTGTGTGTGTGTGTGTGTGTGTGTGTGTGTGTGTGTGTGTGATGGTTCTTTTTGCATGGGCAGTACTGCTTGTAGCATTTTTCCTGTTTAAACCCATCTTAGTCTTGATCACAGACTACTTTTATGCTAATTAAATAAAAAAAAACACTTAAAACATTTAAAAAATAGAGGAGGTAAAAATTTGGACCTAACGAATACATTTTCATATCACCTCGCGATAATGATAATACACGATCTGGTTTATTGGCCCTAAAATGCAGCTCATAAATCCATTTGGGTTTTCATGACAGCTCAAAGGAGCTCTGTTCTTATTTGCCGTATCTGACACGTTCGTTTTATTCCCGCGTGTAAGCTGTCAGCGCTCGCGGATACAAATATTCCGGTAGAAATGTACCGCGCGATGCTAATGAAATACCTGTAACATTTGCAGTGCTGTTCTATTTTACAAAGATATTTTCTCATCCTGTTTGGGTTTGAGTGCTCAGGTCTTTTACAACACCATGTCACACAACACCACACAACACTACACCACACCACACCACACCACACCACACCCTCCCCTGTGTCTCATGAGATATGCGATCTAAACTCCAGCATGTTGCAGTTTGCAAGCACCATTTACTTTACACAGTGGCCGTTTACTGCCTAATAAATAATGGACGCATAAACTAATGGCTGCTATGCACCGGCTGATTTAAGTGTTTGCTTTGTGTATTTTCTGGTGAGCGAGCGCTCTCGGCTCGGTCTGCTGCAAATCTTCCGAAAACTTTGAATGATCTGATGGTGGGTGGGTTTTTTTGTGGAATATGCACAGCTTGCTTCAGTTTCTGATAAAACCAGATGTTGCCTGGAAAGAGATTCAGTTTATCCACAGAGCCAAAGCCTTATATCATATCTTTGCTGACTTCCCTTGCCTCTTCCCTTTGGGGAACCTGATAATGCCATTTTATTAGCTTTAAAGAAGTTTGATGACAGAGGGATCGAGTCGGTGCGATCTTAAAAATAAGATTGATGGTGTTATAAAGTTGTGTAAACTGTCCATCCTTCCTTATCTTCTGTACCACTTATCTTCCACATGGTTGTGGGGAGCCTGGAAATCGCACGGGTCTCAGGGTACGAGGCTGGGGACACGACGGACGGGGTGGCAATTCATCACATGACACAAATGTAGTCACATACTACACACAGATTTGTGGTGCCGGTCAGACTACAACATGGGTCATTGGACTGGGGAGGAAATGTGTAGTGGTAATAGTGGTGGTGGTGGTGGTGGTGGTGATAGTGGTGGAATGGTAGTGGTGGTATTGGTGGTAGTTGTGGTGGTGGTAGTAATGGTGAAATGGTAGTTGTGGTGTAGTAATAGTGGTGGTGGTAGCAGTAGAGGTGGAAATGGTAGTGGTGGTAGTCGTAGTAGTGGTGGAAGTATTGGTGGTGGCAGTAGTAACAGTGGTGGTAGTAGTAGTGGTGGTATTGATGGTAGTAGTAGTGGTGGTATTGATGGTAGTAGTAGTGGTGGTAGTAATCATGGTAGTAATACTATTGGTGATAGTAGTAGTGGTGGAAATGGTTGTAGTGGTGGTGGTGGTAGCAGTAGAGGTGGAAATGGTAGTGGTGGTAGGGATGGAAGGAATGGTGGTGGCAGTAGTAACAGTGGTGGTAGTAGTAGTAGTGGTGGTGGTGGTGGTGGTGGTGGTATTGATGGTAGTAGTGGTGGAAGTGGTAGTAGTGGTGGTATTGATGGTAGTAGTGGTGGAATTGATGGTAGTAGTGGTGGTATTGATGGTAGTAGTGGTGTATTGATGGTAGTAGTGGTGGAAGTGGTAGTAGTGGTGGTATTGATGGTAGTAGTGGTGGTATTGATGGTAGTAGTGGTGGAAGTGGTAGTAGTGGTGGTATTGATGGTAGTAGTGGTGGAAGTGGTAGTAGTGGTGGTATTGATGGTAGTAGTGGTGGTATTGATGGTAATAGTGGTGGAAGTGGTAGTAGTGGTATTGATGGTAGCAGTGGTGGAAGTGGTAGTAGTGGTGGTAGTAAAAGTGGTGATAATAGTGGTGGTAGTGATGGTGGTGATAGTAGTAGTGGTGGTGGTGGGTGTAGTGGTGAAAGTGGTAGTAAAAGTGGTGGTATTTGTGGTAGTGGTGGTGGTAGTGGTGATAGTGGTAGCAGTAGTGGTGCTGGTGGTGTTAGCGGTAGTAGAGGTGGTGTCCATTTATGTGTACCATTGTTTATATTCACTGAACAGAGATTTTATTATAAAAAGCTGTCCACCTTTATGCAAGGATCCAACAAGGCAATCATATGGCAGAGATATAAAGAGTTTCAGTATCAGTTATATCAATGTGTGTGTGTGTGTGGGGTGTGTGTGTGTGTGTGTGTGTGTGTGTGTGTGTTATGGATTAATATATTGTGTAGGACACCAGGATCCTCACGAGAAAAGGCATGTCTGAGAGTATTGAACCTAACGGGACATATGGCTGGTCCCCACAAGAAAATCTGTTGTTGTTGAAGTTGAGGATTTAAGCGTAGCATAGAGTTAAATAATGATGTGTGTGTGTGTGTGTGTGTGTGTGTGTGTGTGTGTGTGTGTGTGTGTGTGTGTGTGCATGTGTAATTACCAACATTCATTTCATTCATTTATTTTCTACCGCTTATCCGAACTTCTCGGGTCACGGGGAGCCTGTGCCTATCTCAGGCGTCATCGGGCATCGAGGCAGGATACACCCTGGACGGAGTGCCAACCCATCACAGGGCACACACACACACTCTCATTCACTCACACACTCACACACTACGGACAATTTTCCAGAGATGCCAATCAACCTACCATGCATGTCTTTGGACCGGGGGAGGAAACCGGAGTACCCGGAGGAAACCCCCGAGGCACGTGGAGAACATCCAAACTCCTCACACACAAGGAGGAGGCGGGAATCGAACCCCAACCCTGGAGGTGTGAGGCGAACATCCTAACCTCTAAGCCACCGTGCCCATAATTACCAAAGTAACCTCAAAATTCTTAAAGATGCTTCCATTTTGTGCTCTTCATAAATAACCTCCCCAAACCCCCCACATCCAGATGTTTTCAAATACTATAAACATGTCATTACTTGGTCTCGAGACGCGGTGCGTTTAAAATCCGTGCTGTGTCGTATTCCTGCTGAAATGTTAAATTATCATAGGCCTTATGAATATAAAGCGGTGTGCCACTGCTAAAATACACCCTGGGCACTCATGTGCACCAACAGCACTAAAACATATACACTTTAGGGGACGAGGACAGGGAGCGAGAGAAGGAGAGAAAATGATTAAAAAGAACCATTAGTGTGTGAGCTGTTAAAACATTCTTTTAATTATAATCACCTCTGCTGGTAACGTTACACCCATTTAGAGGCTGTGGGTAAATGTGCTCTCTCCATTAGCTAGCAAAGCACCCTGTGTGTCATTACTGCGGGATTACAGCCACTTCCTTCCTCCTTTAAGTAACACGGTGACTCGGGGTCCTAAATTAATAAGCGCTTCTTTTAGACAGGCTGATAAACACTACGGTATATAAGTGTATGCTTTATAACATGGTGATTAATGATCATACTGTTATTGTTATATGACTAGATGTTTGTCATTTCCTTGTGGCTCGTGTTGCGTTAAATCCTCGTGATGAACGTTTTAAAGGTTCTCTCGCATTATTGTGGCATAAAGATTCGAGTATTTTTTAAAATGACACCATTTTAAGGATTGCTTAGAAAGCTCATTTGCATATATTTTGTGATGTCATTAGTCCATATAGTGTGTATTTGTCACAGTTCGATGGCCCATTAGCCTTTTCTGTTTAACGAGCACTTGGGTTTGAGTTGCATTTCGTTTGTCGTAACGTAGTCATGAGGTTTTAGTTCGTGTCTCAACATTTTGTCAACATTCAAGGTATCAAGGTTTTAAGTGCTGTTGTACGGCTCTACTGCTGTAAGTTTACAGGTTCCCCTCAGGTGGAAAAGTGGAAGACCCTTTAGCTTTCCTTCCTTCCTTCCTTCCTTCCTTCCTTCCTTCCTTCCTTCCTTCCTTCCTTCATCTTCAGTTGGGATTTACCATAAACTTTACAACCAATAAACTAAAAAATATATAAATAAGTAAGTGGACTGTATAACATTATATACAGCTACATATAAGATATCTAAAGATTTGATTATTAACCCTAATTAAAAATATAATTAATTAAATAATATTTTTAACTCTCTCTCTCTCGCTCTCTCTGTATCTCTTTCTCTCTCTCGCTCTGTATCTCTCTCTCGCTCTCTCTGTATCTCTTTCTCTCTCTCGCTCTGTATCTCTCTCTCTCTCTCTCTCCCCCTTTCTCTGTATCTCTCTGTCTCTGTATCTCTCTCTCTCTCTGTATCTTTTCCTCTCTCTCTCTCTCTCTCTCTCTCTCTCTCTGTATCTCTTCCTCTCTCTCTCTCTCTCTCTCTCCCTTTCTCTGTATCTCTCTCTCTGTATCTCTCTCTCTCTCGCTCTGTATCTCTCTCTCTCTCTCTCGCTCGCTCTCTCTTTATATATATATAGTATACTGTAGGCATGACTAAAGTACAGCATATAAACATTTCCTTGGTGAAGCACCATGTTAGGATTCATTCATTCATTTTCTACCGCTTTATCCAAACTACCTCGGGTCACGGGGAGCCTGTGCCTATCTCAGGCGTCATCGGGCATCGAGGCAGGATACACCCTGGACGGAGTGCCAACCCATCACAGGGCACACACACACTCTCATTCACTCACACACTCACACACTACGGACAATTTTCGAGAGATGCCAATCAACCTACCATGTTAGGATGATTGTTTTAATTTCAAATATAATTAAATGTAATTTTAAAGTCAACCTGAAACTCCAGATGCATCGAGGATCTACAGCATATGTTCAAGATGAAGGTAAATCTACAATCATACCAGCATGTGCGAATACGTAAGTAAGTAAGTAAGTAAGTAAATAAATAAATAAATAAATGGCAAAAAAATGATTTTTCTATATTCAGTATTACACACAGCGGATAAATTCACAGTAAAGTAACCAGAAACTCAATATCACACATCACGCTGTCTGCCTTTAATCCCTCCTTATTTTATTTTTAACAAACTGGATGAGATTAAAATGCTAAGCAATACTATGTGTAGTAATTTTGGACAGGGGGCAGGCGGAGGGGGGCAACTGGGGCTAAATAATAGTCCTAAATAAGACTTAAATGACACCTTTTTTTTGTCTTTCTAAATTACAATAAAAAACACAATTTATATTTTAGGGGCTAATCACAGTAATGGTAACTTCTTCTTCTTCTTCTTCTTCTTCTTCTTCTTCTTCTTCTTCCTCCCCCTTTTCTCCTTCAGATATTGTCTCGTCATCACCACAACGCACGTCTCGCCGAACAAAGCAGCACTAACGCAGTTTTGTATAATAATATAATGCTGCAGTATTATTCGTTTATTCGCCGATTATGAAGACAAACCTGAAGGACATCGTACCCACAATCGTATAGTTATTATAAATCCTGCATCAGTAATAAAATCTCAGTACGTTCACACTTCCGATTCCTCCTTTTTAATTATTTCATATGACGTCTCATACGAAGCTCAGACCTCTTTTCCTTCACAAGTCAGTGGTTGCTATTTTCGTTTGTCTCACCCTTATATCGTCATCCCTACACGTTCACACTTTCCTTCCGTTCTATCGAATATGTTTTTTATCTTGTTCCTCTCGCCACATTTCCATGCTGGTGTATAACGAGTCTAGTCGATTATGTAGATCGCTGAGTTGCGC
>NC_062543.1:3048476-3058476 GCF_022655615.1 Tachysurus fulvidraco | reverse complement strand
TTTATATATAATTGTAGTTTGTTTTCTTTTTCTTTCAAGATTTTGTCTCAGCAAAATATTTATTTCATTTGAATAAATTTTCTCTCTCTCCTCGTGATAAACATCAAATAATAATGTGTAAATAATTGTGAAATTATTTTAGGAATTTAAACTTTATTATTATTATTATTATTATTATTATTATTATTATTATTATTATTATTATTATTATTATTATTATTATAGAATAGAGTTTAAGTATCATGTCTTTGCAATTGAGTTTAATAATGAGGTGTTAGAAACCCTGAACTTTGTGTGTGTGTTAGAGAGAGAGAGATAGAGAGAGAGAAGAGAGAAGAGACAGAGAGAGACAGAGAGACCGAGAGAGAGAGAGAGAGAGAGAGAGAGAGAGAGAGAGAGAGAGAGAGAGAGAGAGAGAGAGAGAGAAAATCCGTGTCCGGGATTTTGTCTCCACTCTCCTCAGATCAGCGCGTTCGCATAATAACGAGCTGCGCGCGCACCGGACCGGCAGCGCGGCCACAGCTGCCCGTAACAAGTGAAACGCTTCTCTCTCTCTCTCTCTCTCTCTCTCTCTCTCTCTCTCTCTCTCTCTCGCTGCATCTCCTCCGCCTTTCTGCGCTCTGGAGTCTGGATGTGCGCGATGGAGAACCGACGCGTTTAACCGGATTCCTGTTGTAGCCGTTGGAGAGCACGAGTCATCTTATTTTTTCCCCACGCGCTCTCTCCTCTTCCTCTCTCTTATTTTTTCTTGGACTTGTACTGTGGCTTTATATGACAGAATAATACTAATATTAGTTCTTAAAAAAAAAAAAAAAAAAACATTTTTGGTCTCCCTTTTCACCCGGAGCTTATGAATTGAACTTGGCGGCGTGATTTCGGCGTGTCACCGGGGGGAGAGCCGCGCGCTCTTGCTTGCCGTTTCTGCGCACACCATGGCGCGCGCCGGTGGATACGAGCGCGTGAGAAGGGCTCTGGCTGGTGCAGTTTGGATGGCTTTGCTATGCGTCGTCTCCAGAACGCAGGGTGAGTGGAAAGGATTCGTTTGGAGTCATATTGCACGCGTTTCTATTTACATTGCTCACAAAGTTGGCGCAGCCTTCAGGACGTTTGTCATGATTGCACATCTTCGATGCCTTTTACAAGCAAATTCTGTTTCATTCAACTTTACTGGCTGTTGGATGATTTGATGCAGATGACGCGCCAGATGTGACTGATTTCAACTGACCACGTCGAGTTTAATGCTAATCCAACACCTTCCTAATGCACGTGCACTCCATCAACTCTGGCGCATATCATCCAGCATATAATCCAGTGTATTAACCGCTGTACGGTTTTCCGTCACGCAGCTTTTCCTCCTTGGTGTGAAGGCTGTGGTTTTGATGCAGTGGCACTGGAGCTCGTTTGCTTAAACAGGAGCGTGATAATGCTGTTATATGATATTTACTCATTGCTTTTTAGTCACATTCTGGTGAGAATGATGATGGTGATAATGATGATGATGATGATGATGAAGATGTGGAAGTGTTTTGGGGGCTGCTGTCTCAGGAGTTTATTGCTGAACGAAATCAATTTATTTATGCCGAAGCTTTTATTTGTCCCTTTATTTGTCCCTATTTAAATTGTGCTTAAGAGCCTTTTAAAAAAACATGCTTTATTAGCCTTTATTTGCGACTTTCATTAAATATTCAAGTCAGAGAAGCTTTTTCTCATTTTTTTTTCTCGCCTTCTCATGGCATTTCGTCTCGTCTGCCACAAGGGGCGCCCTGTTGCGCCATTTTGTAAAAGGATAAAGCATTTCCCTAAGCGTTTGGAGAATGAATTGTGTCTTACATTCGTACAGTGGAAGGATTAAAAGGTTCTAGGACCCTAGAGGAAGTGTGAATATTAAAGCTCCCTTTTTATTCTGCACATCCCAATCCACATACTAGGTATTGGTGGTTACTGGCACGGCAAACTGTCTTTACCTTATATTAATACACACACACACTTAATAATGTGCTTAATAAACCTATGGTAACATTTTGGATCTTCTTTCGTGTTTGAAAGGGATGTTAATTTGTATGGGATTATTTTATAGTTCATGGTAACAAGGAACTCTACCGATGACACCGATCCTGTGTCTGTGCTCATCGCTCATCCTCGCTGTGGACAAATCGGTGGTTTGGTGGACCGAGGAATCATCTGACTATGCTGTATGTTTTGAGACATACAGTACATTGTGTGTGGTTTAATATGTAGCCAAACACTAGTATGAATATTTACCTTGCTGATGGCTTACGGCGTTGAAAACATCAAGTCGTTGCTTGATGAGGTTTTTGGGATTTAGCCTTGATGTCATGTTCATTCACACAGAGCCTGTCTCAGTACGAGAGGCTCTTTGATAGTCTGAAAATACGTCAGCACACCGTGCAAACTGTGATGTGTGTGTGTGAGATCTGTGTGTGTGTGTCCTCCTTCCTCTTTGTTGCATTTTTCACCGGGGAGGACAATGTGTCCCGCGGCACTGCAAATTGGTTTCTGGCGATTGCTTACCTGAATCCCCAGCAATCCAATTTGCAGCAGGCATTTCATTCAGAAGAAAGCCTGTCTCTGCCTGTTATGCATTTTATCACTTATGCCACAAGAGGTGCACTGTTCCGCTACAGTTGCACCACTCATTACGCCTTTCTTACATTTCAATTTGGTGCTGCTTTTTTTTTCTCTCTCCCTCGTAACACTATTTGTCCTATTACTGTTTACCTCATAGGGTGATCGCAGTTCATACCACAGTACTGTAGAATTCTCGAATACCATTAGTCATGAGTCTCGGACCACTTCTTTTTATATTAATGCTCTAGTTCTATGTCATCGTTTCTATAGCAACGACGTAACAGTAATCCTTGGCTACCATTTATAAAAAGATAAAAAAAAATTGTAGATTCATCACCGCTGTCATGGCAACGTTTATTGACCTGAACCTTTTTGGAAGGAGTCTCCAGTGTCGGTTCGTTGTAACAGTCAGTCATTTTTCTGCCTGCTTTCTGGGTTTTTTGAGAAGAGATGCTGGAAGGGAACGACGCTTCGAGCTGGTATAACGCAAATGACAGCAGAACATCCCGGATGTTTCCTAACATTATATGTACAGTAGCTAGGGATTGTATAATAAGTACGACGTGACTTTTTTGCTCCTTCGTAATATATTGGACTCGGTTTGTTGTTATATGAATTCATCAGAGAATTTTCACTGCTGTGATACACCACATTTGGCCGTGTAACTGACATTGATGGATGGCTTAGTAATTAACAAAGCCTTGCTGATTTCATGTCGCATTTTATTATGAATATATTATCGCAAACAAACCGGGATCTTCCTGATCTCCTGTCTCACTCCTTTCATCTGCCAACAAGAAATGCAAAAAAAAAAAAAAAGGCATGCTCTATATATATGCATGCATGCATGTATGTATACTGTATATATATATATATATATATATATATATATATATATATATATATATATATATATATATATATATATATATATGAGCCATCTTTTGTGAGAAACTCTTTCTGTTTCCTGTTACTGAAGCCGAAGACTAAAAGGTCAGCTCGCTATTAAAGAGTTCTGACAGGTTTCGAGGGTGCAGACGTTTCGTTCCTGCTGACTCGCCCGATCACAACTGGAAACAGATGTGCAGACCCGTGAGCCGGAAGCTCAGCAGATAAATTATTACAGGTAGCACTCAGGCAGATGGAGCATTGGATGAACTGTAATGCTGGCTCTCATACAGGCAAAGGAAAAATGAATGGAAAAACATAAAGCGTGTTAGCAAGGTGTCAGGCCACCACGAGAGACCAGAACATCTGCAGCGCACCTTGGCATCCATCCTATTAGCCTCTGAAGTTCCTTCAAGTAAAGTTATGATGAAACACTATTTAGAGATGGTAGCATGTGATTTATAAAGGGGAAGGTGTACAGGACCGTGGTGAGACCGGCCGTGCTGTACGGTTTAGAGACAGTGTCACTGAAGAAGAGACAGGAGTCAGAGCTAGAGGTAGCCGAGCCGAAGATGTCGAGGTTCTCTTTGGGAGGGACAGGTTTGGACAGGATTAGGAACGAGTACATCAGAGGGACAGCTCGTGTTGGATGTTTGGGGGACAAAGTTAGGGAGGCCAGATTAAGATGGTTTGGACATGTCCAGAGAAGGGAGAGTGAGTATATCAGTAGGAGAATGTTGGACATGGAGCTGCCAGGCAGGAGGCAAAGAGGAAGGCCAAAGAGGAGGTATATGGATGTAATTAATGAGGATATGAAGCTAGTGGGTGCAAGTGTTGAGGATGCAGAAGATAGGGATAGGTGGAGAGAGACGATTCGCTGTGGCGACCCCTGAAGGGAAACGCCGGAAGAAGAAGGAGAAGCATGTGATTTGAGACACATCCGTAAGAACAGCCGTTATGACTGGAATATCCTTTTAGCATGCTATTTAGAATGTAGTCATATATAACTGTCACTGTTAGAGGAATGATCTTTTGGGATACTTGTAAATGTGGTACTATGGGATTTGAAACGTAGCAACAGAGCCCCAGTCTTTTCATTAAAGCTAGCTACATTCCGATCACATCACCTAGCTTCTCATCAGCCTCCTGTCCAAGCTGTGATCAGTGTGTGAGGTTTGTACAAGTGTGTGTGTCTGGTTCTGCTCTACCAGCTTCTTTTGTCACTCTTTGTTTGCCTCTGAATTAAGTACCCACATCCAGAGTGTGCCCGAATCCCATTAGTCTTCAGCTAACGTCTGACTCTGACTCACGGAACAGTACACGCTTCTCGTTTCTTCCCTGCTAGCTTGATAAATGACGGCGGGTTTCAGCAGTTCGGCATCAATCCAGGGGCCCCACAGAGCATAGTAATGGCGTATCGATACTACCAGGTCCACATTGAATCCCAAACACCTTGATCTGCAAAGTATTTGCAATTCAAGTTCCAATTATAGCGCGACGGTTACTGATCAATCCCTGGAGTAAACAAGCTCAGGTTTCGTACAGACTTCTGAGGATTAATTAAAGTTTTTGCTTCTTGTGCTTCCCCCAATCTGGCAGCTATCACTGAATGAACAATCAATTTTTTTGTTTGTTTTAGTAGAAAGTTCGTTTTGAAAGTCGAATACATCCGAAACCGGTTCAAGTCTTCGTCGGGTTTATCGGCTTCCTGCGAACGAGCGAGTTTGTTTGTTTAAATGAAATGAAAAACTGAAAAATGACTTTCGGTAGCTAATTTTGGCGGAGCGCGTTTGCTGACGGATTACCTCGTTACTCCGTTCGGAGATTATCTTCGCAACGGATGCCGTGCTTTTTAGGATTCGTTTCGCCTTCCAATGAATTTTTCATATTATTTGCTTTTTCATTTGCACATGGGTGACAGGTGGATGGCGTGTAATTGCGATGAGATGAACTGTCACTCGGTACTAAGAATACTAAACAGGAAAGAAGCACACAAACATCGTCCTCTATTTCACGTCTGTTTAGTCCTACATTGTGATTCTTTTGTCTTAGAGTCACTTTATTTAGACCGGATAATAAACCTGTTAATAAACAAATCTGGACTTGTAACGAGTCACATTTCTTGTACAGAGTCGGTGTATTATGATTTTTTTATTTCTATTATGTATTTCGGGTATCGGCTGCTTTGAGATGGCTAAATATGTTGAGTCATGTACAGAAGGATGGACCCCGATGCTAATATTCAAGAGATCTTAGAGCTTGTACTAAGTATTACACAGTAATGTTGCATTAAGACATGAACACGTATTGTGTTTGTTTTGGGTTGTCTAGTTTCTTCTTTCCACCCATATTCATGAGAGTACTGTAGGTGGAGGCTTCTGGAGCCTTTGGGGGCTTTTTACACCTGGTCACTTCATGCGTTTTCTGTGATCAGATAGCTGTCCGATGGTAAAAACACCAGGTCTAAATGCCCTCCGAAACCGAGACGGATACAAATCCCATTGTTCAAACCCCTTCAGGAGGTGGTCTGGGACGTGTTACAGATCAAACTGGACAGGTGTAAATGAATGTGGTTGTTCAAGCCACATACGTCAGCGCTATACTCCTCCCAAACGGAAGTACGTCACTCGCAGGTGATCTTTCACCCAGGCGTCTCGTCGGGTCTTAAAACGCGCTGCTGCCGCCAGCGAAAACGCAGCAAACAGTAAATACCTGTTTTTTGTAGCAACGCACACACCAAAGCGTGTTCCATTTCAATTACCCCGGAAATGAGGTAAAATATATTTGCATTTTGGGCAGGAGTAGAAAGATCGGATCGATATCCGATTCGCCGAGACGCATTTATGTGGCCTGATGTAAATGGAACAGTTTTAACAAATCGGATAGCTATCGGATCAGAGAACACACACGAAGCGACCGGGTATAAAAAGCCCCTAATAGTCTTCAGATCTATCAGAACCCTGTCCTGTGTAAGGTTGTTCCTGAATATTCATCAACATCTACCCATTTGCTACCAATAGTTTGTATCATTCTAATGTTTGTTTCCTGCAAAAGTAAAAAAATCATTGCTTGATTACTTTACCAGGCCCTGGTGAGCTTTTTTTTTTCAGGGTTGGCCTTTATAATGGATTTCCGGTAGCCATGATAAAGGGTCTGGAGTCTTAACTTGGTATATATTAAGCTTAGCTGAGTAAACACCTGTCATTCTCATAGGGTTATGAATCTGCTTAAGCATTTGTTTGCTTTGTAACTGCTTATGCTTATTAGTTCCTTGGAAATATCTACTGTATAATATGTTCTACTTTGTTTATTTAGAAGAGCATTCAGTTCTGCAGTTTGACAAATTGCAGTCCTAATGCTCTGCTTTGATTGTCCTCAAATGCGAGCTCTTAACGCTAACGCCGGAGGCTTACTGATGTTCAGAGAGAAACCGAGCTGCTCGAGGAAAAAACCCCGACCATTATGTCTTCTCAGACCACCATTATCATAAAACATTTCAAGTGGGCTTGAGCTCAACATCTAATCTAAATGATCAAATCCCCTCCACCTCATGTAAATATCTTGCCTTTCATTAGGTCCCAGAATCTCACCATCCTCCACACTGTGTGATTGGAGACGTACTGTAGAGGTTTGATCCCATAAAGCCTGCTGCATTGCTAATCTTCATAAGTGGCCATAAATTTCAGCGCTAGCGTCGCAGGAGGGATGCCTGGTTTGAGGTCAGCGGTTGTAAATCCAGCAGGCAAACCGTGAGGCTGTTCAGTGCGTCACTGGCGGCTGACTCAA
This sequence comes from Tachysurus fulvidraco, assembly GCF_022655615.1. NCBI lineage: Eukaryota > Metazoa > Chordata > Actinopteri > Siluriformes > Bagridae > Tachysurus > Tachysurus fulvidraco. The sequence continues at coordinate 3,051,213 of NC_062543.1, read as the reverse complement.
ACTGTAATGTTTATTTATGCTGGTTCTGTCCTTTACTTCCATGTTCACCTCCCTAGAGGGGAGAACTGCAGCTGTCTTTTTTGCTACGGCTTGCTAGTGGATATCACGGTGCCTTGTGTAATAATAGCTTTAGATGCATCATGGGAATTTCGACACTTTTCCAAGCCTTTTTTTTTTGTGCTAACGGATAAGATTCGAGACGGACGAAGATCTCCGGTCTGGTTGTGCATGAACAGCACAAAAACAAACATTTTTCGGGAGGTTGACGGATACGCGTTTCTTAGCATGCTAGGTTCATTGCTGCATCAGAGACAGAGCGGTTCGGCGGTTGGAATGGAAACGAATCAAGGCGTAAATGTCAAAAATTACGCAAGCAGGCTGATAGAGGAAGGAGCAAAATGCTGGGCTGCCTTGAAGGTGAAGAGGAGGGCATGCGGCCTGTGAGATTGTGCCGATTTCCTGGTCATTAGACATAACAAAGTCTTCATGTTATTCACAGTTCACGCTCTAATCACACAGGTCAGCGACTCAGTGAAGTTGTAGAGCACGGTCTGCCCTAATCAGAGGAAGACTATTACATAAAATGATCTAATTACCATGCTAGACCTTTTATACGTGCCTCATTCTTGCCTTAGTCCAAAAATAGCAGGTGACCTTATAAAATGGTATCTGCTGAAAACCACCTGAACAGTTTGAGTGCTACGTAGCTAACAGAAGCTGGACTGTGACTTTGTGTTAATGCTAGCTGCCTTTAGCAATGTCAGGCTAAACCTCCGACCCTGGGTTTTCTAACACCGTTAGACGTTTGTCAACAGATCTGGGGACAGTTTCAAGACAATCTGAATATATAGTTAAAAAAAACCCCAAAAAAAGCACATGGCATGACTGCACTGTAGCTCGCGCCTTGTTGCCTCGCATTATCTCAAATTGCAAGTCACATCCCTGAACAGGCATCATATCAGTGAGGCTAATTGTCAGTGTCAAGGCAGCATGACCTTAAGGACGGTCGAAAAAGAAAGCCAGTTTCTTTAAAAGTTGCCGGATTGTATCCTGCACAAAGGTTAATTGAGGCATGCTCCCTGTTTCATGGTTCGACTTGATTCTTTTCATCGTATGAAATGAGCTGCGCCGCTTTTATAGACCAGGCTGATGAGCAGTTTCACAAGGATACAGCCAGCACAGGCTTCCGGCGAAACGAGCTCAAGTGTGTACGGCTGATGTATAAAACTACTTCTGACAATTATTTCCCAAAGAAATTTGAGCTCTGAACCGTGAGCACCCGACTTCTGCTCTCAGCTACAGTTGTCATTCTGAATTTGGTAGAAAAGTAAAGAAAACCCGGACGAAGTTTCGAAGAAGTCGGATTTTCGATTTGCCCTCGAAAGGTCAGGTCTCGGGGTTCACTGTACGAAGAAGGATATTAGCTTCCAAGAAACAGTTTCTGATAGGAACACATTTTTTTTTTAATGGTTCCTCTACAGGGACAACAGAAGAACACTTGGTCATAGTGTGTTGGTCTCGCCATCTTTCACCACTTATAATAAAGTAGCTGCATCAAAAGCAAAATCTTGAAGGTTTTTCAATGGATAATTATGGCTGCTTATCTTTAAAGGGACTCTCTGATAAGGAAACACTTTGTTTAAGGGTTCCTCTAGACAAGGTTCCTTTAGACGAGTGAAGAACCCTTTTTAAGAGTATTGAATCATAATTGCAGATCAATTTTTAATGGAAATCTCTTCCAATGGTCAGTTCTAGAGGAATGGAAATGGTTCTTCGAGGGTTGTCCATTACCAGGGGACTTTCTTTAAAAGGTTCTCTGGTACCCCTTTTCCGAGTGCTGGTTCGGAGCCTAATTTAGAACCAGTTCTTTCTGTTTCGACCGCCAAAGCACCGGCTCCGAACCAGGAAAAGTGGTTCTTGAATAGCACCAAAACGTTGCTGGTCTAGACTTAAGAACCGCTTGCGTCAGGAGCTGTGGGCGGGGCTACTGTTAGCGCATTTGATAACGCACCTTAAGTATACTAATGTTTAATACATTTTTCTTTACCGCAATATGATCAATTATCAGCACACATGATAGTAGGTAGCTACATGCTAAGGCTAACTTTTTTCTGTGTTAATGATAAAATAACGTTATGTACTTTATCGATTACGACCTCCGTTTATACAGATTACACGGAGCCGCACGTACTTGTTGGATTCGCCGCGTTTGGATGCCAGTGTAGGTTCGCAAAGCCATGAGTATTAACAGTAAAGCAACATCCGCCATTGTTGACGTTGTGTTTGTCGCTGCTGCGCTAAAGTCGCTGTGTAACGTGACACGTATACAGCGACATCAGACTCGGCTCTGTGACGGCACTCTAGCCGGTGGAAAGGCAAACCGGTTCTTAGAAGGTTCGCCAGTGGAACCAACTTTGAACCAGAACCAGCACTAGCTCTGAACCAGCACCCGGGTCTTTTTTGGTGGAAAAGGTACTCTGGTTGTCCTTCCAGGAGAACCATTAAACATATAGTATATGCTGTCACTGCAACAGTCCAACTGTGGAAATACAAAACGTTGCTTAAGGGTTTCACATAGTTAAAGGTTCTTAAATTCCAAAGGTCTCAATGTGGAAAATCTTTTTTTTCAAAAGTTAGAAGGGAAACCAAAGAACTATCAAGGGTTCTAAGTCGTCATAGAGTATACGCTGTCGATACATTTACAGCATTTAGCAGACACTCTTATCCAGAGTGACTA
>NC_062543.1:3018476-3043476 GCF_022655615.1 Tachysurus fulvidraco | reverse complement strand
CAGAGTGAGAGAAAGCGATACGACTCTGAATCCGACCGACTGCAAGAAGAGAACCATCGGAATGGATCGCTTTTGGTTAAACAGTCATGTGGTGTAAACCGTGCCAAATGATGGGATATATATATATATATATATATATATACTGATATTGATTACTGCTTTGCACACTCTTGGCATTCTCTTGATGAGCTTCAAGAGGTCGTCACATGAAATGGTCGTCCAACAGTCTTGAAGGAGTTCCCAGAGATGATTAGCACTTGTTGGCCCTTTTGCCTTCACTCTACAGTCCAGCTCACCCCAAACCATCTCGATCGGGTTCAGGTCCGGTGACTGTGGAGGCCAGGTCATCTGGTGCAGCACCCCATCACTCTCCTTCATGGTCAAATAGCCCTTACACAGCCTGGAGGTGTGTTTGGGGTCATTGTCCTGTTGAAAAGGTCGTGTGTCCAAACTTTTGGTCTGTACTGTATAGATATATACTCAGAATTCGTTCTCTGTGTTTAACCCATCCGAAGTGCACACACACAGCAGAGAACACACACCCAGAGCAGTGGGCAGCCGTTTATGCTGTGGGAGGGTCGGTGCCTTGCTCAAGTGCTCAGTCGTGCCCGGCCCGAGACTCGAACCCACAACATTAGGGTTAGGAGTCAGACTCTCTAACCATTAGGCCACGCCTCCCCCCTCTCTTTACATGTAGAACGTTCTGGCAGCTCTTGTTCTTCTTTCCTTCCTGCATGTGAATCGAAAATGCATATGCCCCCCCCCCAAACCTTTTTTAACTCTTTTTTTTTTAAATGAAGGTGTCCTTTGTGAATATTTATGATTAGGTGAAATTTGATGTTTCCGGTCTTCTCCGGACTTTATTGGATCTTGAGGAAGGTGAATGAGATACAGAGAAAATGTCGGGAACACCGTCGCTGTGACAGAGTCCCTCCAGTTGAGGCCCAAAATGCTTGATTTTGAGAATTTAAAAAAAAAAAAATTGAAAATGTACATTTTTTTAAATTTATTTATTTAATTTTTTTTTTTTTATTTTTTTTTTGCAAAAGCTACTTGAATCGGTGCAACTGTGAACACAAGATTCTTCTTTTAAGCTCCTTCCAGCTAAGACACATATGTAATGACTCTCCATGAGAGCTGTACTCACGTTCCCGAATCCGTGGCAAATCTAAATTTAAAAAAAAATGTCAGGTTTCTCGGAATATCACAAAGTTTGCGTTCAATCCTGCGATCGCACAAACATACAGTCATAAAAGGTCTGAATACTGCAACAGAGGGAGTGTTGAAAACCAAGGAAAGTGTTACTGCATCATAAAATGCAAGAGCCAATCCGGGTACAATATGCAAATCAACATAGTTAGTTCCTAATTTGCATATTCCGAAGGAATGAATTTACGCTGTTTATCAATTTGTCCTTAAATCTGGAGCGGTTTTTTTTTTTTTTTTTACAAGCACTTTACATTTATTTTAGTGACTTCAACTGTTTCCCTTTTCCCAAGTGTCTGTCTCTAACTCATCTTGTTATCTTTACTGCGTTTACTTGGTTTCTGTACAAGTTTTCCGTGATGCTAATCTTGGCACACGCTCTCGTGTTCGCGCCGGAGCTCGGAAGCTCCCGGTGCGGCGCAGTAACCGTGTTTTGTCGCACGACTCTCACGGATTAACAGCGATTCCAAATGAGCAATGCACCTTATAGAACTGAGCGTAATTGAGTGCGAAAGCGAGAGAGATGGGGGATAACAGACAAACAGACCTCAACACACACATCAGTCACGGAATAAAAGGCGAGCCGATGACATGAGACGCTTAAGAAAGAGCCTCGTGTTCAAAGGGTCAGCGCTCATTTCCATCACAATCGCCTCTCGCGCACCCATCTGTCCGAGTTTGGCCTGCTCCCAGTGGGGTGTGTGTGTGTGTGTGTGTGTGTGTGTGTGTGTGTGTGTGTGTGTGTGTGTGTGTGTAATAGTCTTTGGTTGTCTGTGTCGCTGTAATAGAGTTGTACCATTAAAAGCCTGGGCGAAGTTTTATGTCTCAGTTGTGGTTTGTTTTTATGTTTGCTAGTGTGTTATTGATAGCTAAACTGGAAGAATGTGTGTGTGTGTGTGTGTGTGTGTGTGTGTATCGACTCTCTCTTGCTCTAGCCGAATGCCTTTATGCAAATTTTCCTCGGAATGATTAACAGCCAGTTCGAGGTTGTGGGTTAATTTCACTGCAGCGGGAGCTTAATATTGTCAAATTTAGTCATGCTCTGCTAGCAGACAAATAGCTAGCTCTCACTCAGCTACACCGTGTGTGTGTGTGTGTGTGTGTGTGTTTGGTGGGTGGGCGTTGAGGGGGGTCCACATGGCGACACCTATAATATCAATTTCCTCCTAGCTGAAGCAGACAGAGCGCTCGCGTTTGGAAATCACTCAGAAACGAGCGATGCTGCGTCTCTCCCTTCATTTCTCACCATCTGCCGAGTTACGGCTTCACCCCCGCACACACACATCCGTATCTGCAGTAATCACGAGCAGCTACAGCATACACACTTTTCATCTTACACACCATCTAGAGCTTCATATATCCTCAGCGATTCCTCACAACTTAGATGATTCAGACTTTTCTTTTTTTTTATTTATTGAATATCGAACCGGACGACGATGAAGACGAAGACGCAGAGGTCTCGCACCTCGTCTCACACCTTGCCGCTATCAGCACTCTTAGGCACAACTCTGTTTAGCTCTACTCTTCATAAACCTGCATTAGCCGGCGTTGAGATACATAACGGCGCTCGCTAATGGACCAGCGAGGCACTTCGCTGTCATGGGACAGTTTTAATGAACTGTTAGAGCTTTGATGGAAGCCAGAATGAGACACTTGTTTATTCAGACTGAGTCACTGTGATTATAATCATAATCACCTTCACTTCTGAAACGACCTACTGTATAAAGCCAAGTACACGATCTTCCCACACAGACATAAAACAGGGGCTCGGTTTCATTTAGGCCGGTTCTGTCAGTCCCCTGGCTGTTAGGACACATCACGCCGGGGACGGTTCCTGCTTTTCTTACTCATAACTCAATGAAATAACTTCTTTTCTTTTTTGCTAACTCCCTTTTTGCTAATTCTTAAAACTTTCCATTCAGCCTTATACTTTTTTTTTTTTTGCGTAAATCTGTGTATTCATCTCTCATTTTCTTTTCATGATGTGATACATCGAAAACTAAACGATTATTTACGCCGGTTGTCATGTATAAGAATAAAAAAACAATGTATAAGGCTGAATGGAAAGTTTTAAGAACGGTTTTTAAGTTTAAGGACGGTACGGACAAGGACGTCGCTCAAGCTCAAGCTACTTTCAAGACTTTAGATTGGTTAATAACTTGTAAAAATAACAGACCCACGTGAGGACTGACCGATAGCATCGATAGGTGAAAAAAATATGAAATTGACAAAATTTAGACATAGGAGGTCTCCGCCCAACAGCGACGATATACTGTGTATATATATATATATATATATATATATATATATATATATATATATATCGTCTATACCAGTGGTCCCCAACCTTTTTTTCACCGCGGACCGGTCAATGTTTGATAATTTTACCGCGGCCCACTGGGGGTGGGGGGTGGGGGTTGGCGGCTATACAATTAAAATGAATAATTTTAATTTAATTGTATTTAAACATGCCTTTTTAACTCACTACAACGCTAAATCAATGAGAACCCTGAGCTTGTTTCTTTACAACGAGACGGTTCCATCTGGGGTAATAGGAGACAATGACACCCGAAGTGTGTCGCTTATGTCCAGTTTATCCCGTTGTTTCGTTTCGGTTGCCGTCACTGCAGAAATCCCCGCTTCACACAGATAGCATGTCGGAAATGGCGATAGGGATGTAAGTGCTGTGGTGACAATCTCAGGGTATTCCGCCATGACTTTAATCCAGAACACCGGCAGAGTTTCTAACTTTCTAACGACGTCTGTTTCGTGCTCATTTTTGCTAATTTGTGGGTTAAATTTGAGCAAACACAATATACACGTACACCAAGCACTGTTAAACATGACAAAGTACCGGTGAACAGAGAGAAGAGCGATACACACCTTCTCTCTCCACCAAAGCTACAACACCACTGCCGCTCGCAGCCGCTCAGCTCCAGACATCATCTAAACGCGGCCCGATAGCATGATAACCCTGTTAACCTCTCGTCCATGGAAATTCGCACAAACTCGAGAGAAATAAAATGGAAATAATTTAATGTTTCTTGGGCGGCCCGGTACCATTTGGTCCGGGGGTTGGGGACCACTGGTCTATACAGTATATATATATACTGCACAGAGAGAGAGATTCTTTCTTTCTTTCTTTCTTTCTTTCTTTCTTTCTTTCTTTCTTTCTTTCTTTTTGCAGGAACACGTGCGTTTAGGGCTACAAACATACACACAACCCTACTCTATAGAGCACAAGCCCACGCAGTTGCCCCTGGTGTCAGCCACCTGAGCCTCAAAGCAGCAGGCCAGGCTTCTTATTGCACACACTGCAGGGGGGCTGCTGTATAATCAACCACACTGTCTGTCATTTCTCTTTCTCTCCCTCTTTCTGTACACCCCCCCCCCCTCACCTCCTCCTTTCTCGTGCAAGTCTAATTGTGTCCTCGGTAATTAGCGTGCAGCGCTGTAACGCCAGGTTGCGGTAGGTGTTTGTGTCCGCAGCAGCTGGCGGTTCTCCACGTGGGATCATTAGTCCGTCGTATGCCGGGACCTCCCCGTTGTCCTCCGTCTCTTTCTTACAACCAAAAAAAAAAAAAAAAAGACAGAGAAAGTCCATAGACTTGCCAGAGAAGTTCTCTTTCCACTCAGCACCGCGGCGAACGGATTAAGACGACGCCGAAACTTATTTCATCCGTCCGTGTTCCTTCACACTATTACTTCTGCTAAATCCAATCAGCAAGCCCAGAGGCCATTGTGTTCCATTAATAATTTTAGTTAGAACTGGAGAAATAAAGAATGAAGGAAGGAAAATGGAATGAAATGTAAAAAAAAAAAAAAAAAAGGTTCATCATTTGGTTTATGTTGTTGTTTTTTTTTAAATCATTGCGTAAGACAAACTGCTGAATCTCTGCTAAGTAATGAAAGCATCATCTGTATCATTGGTGCTTTTCTCTCAGTTATTGGTTATTAGGACAAACTGGAACGGGGACGCAGAGCTGAGATGTACAGTACAGGGATGTGACGTTTCAATAAGTATCCGCTGATTATTGTCCTCTAGCCAAATGGCCGGTAAAGATTTATTCCTGACAAGAACTCGTCCTCGAATTCACTCTCTCTCTCTCTCTCTCTCTCTCTCTCTCTCTCTCTCTCTCTCTCTCATTTCATTTATTTATTTATTTTAGTTTATTTTTGTTTCTTTTAACAAAGAAACCAGGGCTACTGAAGAATTCAGTAATGTAAATATGTTTATTTTAAAAGGCGGGAAAAAAAAATGTTTGGCCTCTAATTAATATTTTATCTGTTTGGAGTTATAGAGCAATATCGGGATAAAAGGAAGTAAAGAGTATAAGAGTCAGATATAATTAGGCCATAATAATGTTAATGGAAAAAATCTCTCTCTGTCTCTCTCTCTCGCTCTTTCTCTCTCTCTCTCTCTCTCTCTCTCTCTCTCTCTGTCTCTCTCTCTCTCTCTCTGTCTCTCTCTCTCGCTCTTTCTCTCTCTGTCTCTCTCTCTCTCTCGCTCTTTCTCTCTCTGTCTCTTTCTCTCTCGCTCTTTCTCTCTCTCTCTCTCTCTCTCTCTGTCTCTCTCTCTCTCTCTCTGTCTCTCTCTCTCGCTCTTTCTCTCTGTCTCTTTCTCTCGCTCTTTCTCTCTCTGTCTCTTTCTCTCGCTCTTTCTCTCTCTGTCTCTCTCTCTGTGTCTCTCTCTCTCTGTCTGTCTCTCTCTCTCTCTCTCTCTCTCTCTGTGTCTCTCTCTCTCTCTCTGTGTCTCTCTCTCTCTCTCTCTCTCTGTCTCTCTCTGTCTGTCTCTCTCTCTCTCTGTCTCTCTCTCTCGCTCTTTCTCTCTCTCTCTCTCTCTCTCTCTCTCTCTCTCTCTCTCTCTCTCTGTCTCTCTGTCTTTTTTAAATTGATGATTTCTTCCACTCATTTTCATCACTGAGCATCTTATTACACGTTTGGGGCGCTTGTTAATCCGAGTAAACGAGCGGATCTAATCTGATTATAGATGTAAAGCGTTCTCAGATTACAGAGAAACGAGTTTTTATATTCAGACTCGGTGAATTCTACAGTGTAAACCTTTACACAAATCATTCACGCGTTCTTCTCTGCTACGCCGGACGTGTAAACACTTTAGTGAAGAAAACCTTTCGCTACTAAGATCGTCGTCGTACCTTTCAGCCGTCGGTTTGTTGTCTGATCGTGTTCGATCGGGCACGGTGGCTTAGTGGTTAGCACGTTCGCCTCACACCCCCCAGGGTTGGGGGTTCGATTCCCACCTCTGCCTTGTGTGTGTGGAGTTTGCATGTTCTCCCCGTGCCTCGGGGGTTTCCTCCGGATACTCCGGTTTCCTCCCCCGGTCCAAAGACATGCATGGTAGGTTGATTGGCATCTCTGGAAAATTGTCTGTAGTGTGTGAGTGAATGAGAGTGTGTGTGTGCCCTGTGATGGGTTGGCACTCCGTCCAGGGTGTATCCTGCCTCGATGCCCGATGTCGCCTGAGATAGGCACAGGCTCCCCGTGACCCAAGAAGTTCGGATAAGCGGTAGAACATGAACGATTTAACATACTCATTCGCTGCCTAATCAATTCTCTGCATGCTGCATTGAAAACGTCTGCCTGGGATTTGTGAAAGGCTTCAGCAGGTATAGTATTTCTCTAAATCTTTTATTCTCTGAACAGCAATTAACCTTGAGTGTGTGTGTGTGTGTGTGTGTGTGTGTGTAGGATAGGACAGGAGACCACACACAGTTCTACAATCACAGATTTATTTGACTTTAAAGTTAAATCTGGGTTCTTTAGTGTCTACCACATTTTAAAGCTATTGGCTCATCAAGGTCGATTGGGCTGAAAAGACTGCACAGAAACGCTTACACGCCACAACCAGGCGACATGAAACAGAAACTCTTTCTTAATTCCTTTTTCTTTTTTTTTTTCCTTTCCGTGAAACCCTTCTCCAACCTCATTCAGCACCTGATCGTATCGTTCTAATGAAGTCATTACGTCTGAGCACCGACCGGTTCATCCGAGCCATTGTTTTCTCCTAGTACTCATCTGTGCATTCAGGCTGTTGTGTCCTTTGTCCCTGACGGGCATCTGAGCTCCCGCACTTACCAAAGGGACAGACCCTGAGAGCGACGGCCCTCCTGTGGCACATTAAAGGGGATCGGAGGGAGACAACAGGCCAGGAATAGACATCTGCTCCTGTCTTTTCTTTCACTTAACCCCTCCTCTTTTTTTGTTTGGTCCTCTCCTATGGTGTCGCTCCTTTGATACCCAGATGGGACTGGAATCAGGTGGGCAGAAAGTGACTTCATGCTGCTAGCGTGTGTCTGGTGGACGCAGGAGATTAATTCCCTGTACACATGGGTTCTTATGGTGATTAAAGGGGGTTTGAGGGAGTGTGTGCATGCACATTTATGTGAGTGTGTGTGTGTGTGTGTGTGTGTGTGTGTGTTGGTACACACAAGCTCGAGATGCAATATGGCCCTTGACTAGCGGCAGGAGGCTGCGGCAGCGTCTTCCACAATGGCAGCCGGCAGACAAACAGAGAGGGCTTAAGAGATTTCCGTCCCATTCTCTCTCTCTCTCTCTCTCTCTCTCTCTCTCTCTCTCTCTCTCTCTCTCTCTCTCTCTCTCTCTCTCTTGTACTGCCTTTCCTGCCAGAATGGCCATCTGCAGCATGACCAGTAAAGGTCCTTGCATCTGGTTGCAAACACTCCATTTTTTTTTTTGTTTGTTTGTTCAAACCCCCCAACACTCCAAAACCTTTCCATCGGTTGCCATGTCTTTTGTGAAACCCCTCACCCACAAACCACATCAACACAGGAAGGTGGAACCGACCGAACGCATCATAACGTAGAATTCAAACCGGACACGGGTGCTTATCGAGTGACCTTATTTTCACCGCTTGTGATTTATTTCTGTTGCGAAAGCACTACGGGAATAAAAAGCGCACCAGTGCTCACACGTGCAACAACAGTTGTAATAACACCACGGGTCACCGAAGGAGGCAGTTTGTAATTTTTCAGTGCACCCCTGATAATTTCCAATGGCTAAGAAATCAGTGTCGAACATACCATAACCGGCTCCACCATCCATCTTAAAATTACACATGACTCCTGACATGTTTTTTTTAATAAAACGAGTCGGACACAAACGGCATTATCGATCGAAGTTCTTAAGATATTACAAACCGCAGCTTTAAAGTGCTTATGAAGTGAATCAATTTTTAAGTGGTTTACACTACAAAGAATAGACATGAAGTGTTCAAGAAAAAAAAAACAAAAAAAGAACAAAATAAAAAAAACACAGACGGCGTTCGGTCATGTTTTTAATGTCATTTAGCCGCAAGCGGTTCTCTAGCAAAATGTCACCGCGTCTTGAATTGTTCCTGGTCAGGTCACAGCCCAGCGCTTTGACCATCAACACGTCTTCGTCTTTTCTTAAAACGCATCTTATCGAGGCATGTAGGCTGTATTGACTTGTGAGTGTAATTGTGGTTCCTTGTAGCATAATCCTGACCAAGGTTGGTAATTACATTCACTCGCAAATAATTCGCTCTTCGTCGCCTTGGGGCGCTGGAACGTTTTGTTCTCCGTTTAATAGTTTTACTGCAGTACACAGCCTGTAAATTAATCATTTTGGAGGTTATTGGTGGGCGGCGTTGGCGGTGTTGGTGTGCCAAACCGCTATGGAGGGAAACCCATAGTCGGAATAAACGGCCGGGGTTCATTCATTCGAACGGAGATTAAAGCGCAGCCTCGCTCTATTTCGGTGACAAATTAAACCAGAGGAGGTTGTTATGAAGGGCCTTTCCACAGTTCCATCCTCCTCTTCCTCGCTTCAATCACAGTCCTGCTGCCCACCGAATCTTTTGACCCCACACCCCATTCTTTCCTTGTCGCCTCCATTTCCTGCCGATCGGCGAGAATTCATTTCAGAGGGCTTAACCTCAGCAATGTCTTAATGAATAGAGGCCATGTCTGAGCTAAGAAGACTTATGGGGTTCGAAAGCCCCGAAGGCGCCGTGAAAGACCCACACACTGCGGCTTCACATCATTTCTCTGAGATGTTAAGCTGGAAGCCAAAGAAAGGACCGGACCTAAAGCCGCGAAGTCGATAAGTGTCCGGATTTCCGAGCCTTGATTGAGCAAACGTATATTCTCAGCCAGCTCAGAGAAATCCTTCTCCAGAAAGAGCCATGAGTCGGAGTCGCGGTGTAAAGCAGGAAGATGGGTTTGTGTTTTGCTGCAAGAATGAACACGAAAATCATTCAGAAACAAAAACTCTCTTCAAGGTTCCTGTAAATCTCTCTCTTATTACGTGCACCACAGAGCAGTTAAATCTACTTCATCTTCTTCTTTTTCTTCTTCTAAAGAAAAAATATGGAAAGTCTCAGCAAGACAACAGCATGCAAACGTTTTGTTTTTTCTCCTGTTTTGTTAAGCTAACAAGCTAGCCCGATACCCGCCCCCATTGTAAGCCATAACACTAGTCAGTGAGCTAATGCTAATCTATTTTAAATTCATATTCAATTCCATTTACGGCATTTAGCAGACACCCTTATCCAGAGTGACTTACCTTGTTTTTTTTTTATGTAAGTAATTGAGGGTTAAGGGCCTTGCTTAGGGACCCAGCAGTGCTTCCGATCAGTAGTCCAACACCTTAACCACTAGGGCTGGGACGATTCACTAATCTGGCGATTCAATACTATCCCGATACTTTTGTGCCGATTCAATACATATTGCGATTCTGTAGCTATTGCGAATTGTGATTTTTGTTTGCTTAATAAAGATTAGCCAATGGCAAATACTTGATCATATCCTTAAAGAGACTGTATATGAGTTATATTAATATATATTATATTAAACAATGCATCACATCTTTCTGAATTTTTATTTCAGGACCATACACATACATAATGCATAAAGAACCTTGAACCATAACACCTTCAGGTACCAAAAACTTGAATATAATATTTAAATGTGCAACAAAATAACTAAAAACAATACTCTCTGAAATAAAATAAAAGTTCTGTTAAACTGTTCCAATAAATAACAATAAATAAAAAAAAACTCCGGAACAATTTATTTAAAATTGAACTAGATTTATTTAAAGATTTATTTATTTATGGGTTACATAGGACACTGTAGCTCGCGATGGAATGACGTACCTCGGCTCCAAAGTATGGATCATATTTCGAAAACCTGCATTTTCCACAACACTATAAGATCGAACGTCTTTGCAGATAAAAAGAGCAATCGACTCTGTGATGCGTTTTTCCTTCTCCGAAGTGCATGGTAATTTACCCTGTCGAGCAAGGTAGGCAGTCAAGTTGGTCATATTGCCACAATATGCTAGCACTGTATGGCAGAGTTTGCATACCGTTTTAGTCATGTCCAGCGCAGCTCTTCCTGACAGTGTGTAAAATCTGAAGTGTTTCCACACTTGTGATTTAAAACGTGAAAGTGCAGAAATAATTCTCAAAAGAGGTTTGCTCCCCTGCCTCTGCTGTGGATTCGCTTTCTCGCGCCAGCTTAAAACGGATACGACGTCGTCTAATACAGACAACAACAAAATACGTTTCGCCCTCTGTTCGCCACCTCTCTGGAAAAGTAAAATAATTATATATATATATCTATTCTGAGCTAAACAAATCGATCTCAAAATTGTTTTTAAAAAGAATCGCGATAGTTTGGTGAATCGATTTTTTTTCCCACCCCTTAACCACCGAGCTACCACATCCCAATTCAGTGAAGTTCAATCTTCATTGCTTCAGTGCTAGCCTGTTAGCTAACCGAACATAATTTTGTTCTTTTCTTAATAAACACTAGCCTACCATCAAATCTATTACATTTAGAGGATTTCAAAACGTTATGTTTATAAATGTTTGTACACACAAATGTGTTAGCAACATGCTAACATGAGCTAATCTGGCAGGATTACTGACAGAGCTATAAGGCATATTTGTAAATGTTTATGGTGCTATAAATAGCTAAGCCAGCTACCATTAACTTGACCAGAATTTTTTTTGTTTACTAAATTGTTTATTTTGTTAATATTTATATAATATTAGGTTTATGGAATGTTTGTACATTTTTTTGGACATTATTTACCTCAGCTGGATGTTGTACGTTTGAGCCTTACTCAGTCTTCTACCGACGGCATGTTGTTCTGTCTTCAGTGTGACATCATGAGCTTGTGTGTGCTTTTTGTTTTGTCCCTGACACTGTCTTTCATTCTCTCTCTCTCTCTCTCTCTCTCTCTCTCTCTCTCTCTCTCTCTCTCCTTGTCTCACAGCACCCTTTCATCATCTCCACACTGCTGTCTCACCCTCGCTACCACTGTTTATAAAGATTTTTCTTTCTCCGTTTCTGGTGCTTAAAGGCCAAAGCGTTCTCATCTTTTGGCAGCTGCCAGGCCTGTCAGCTTGAAGGCTGTGTTGAGCACTTTTTAACTTCTTCCGAGTTAATTTCTAAACCATAGCATTAAGGAGAGAGAAAGAATAAACGGTGCTAGTTTTTTCACAGGGAGATATAAGTGAGGTCAAGGATGCTTGATACCGGATTACACCCAGCTGGCCGGCAACGCTTCCGACCGTGTGAGGTTCTGCACTCTACATCCTTTGAGGATTTGTGGAAAGGGGAATACTCACAGATAATATATGTAGTGGTGTCTAAACAGGGAATAACGCTAGTCTGAAAAGTCTTGAGAAACAAACTTTTTCGAAAAACTTTATAAGGAGGTCAGTTTCCTTATTTGCCCTTTTTCTGACTTCTATATATCAAAGGGCTAGAAATAAATCATAGGTTGCAAGCCGTGAAAAACATTCCCTGTGGTTCAGAGATGCTAACGTAGATGCTAGAGATGTTATTAAACATTCAAACAAGGTTCACATGCTTTGCGCTATCTTTTCTGCAATGCTAGTGGCGTCTGCTAAGCTTTTTTTTTGTCTTCTTTCTTTCTTCCTTTCTTTCTTTTTTTTTTTTTGCCCATGCATGATTCGTTTTAGACATGTTTCTAAATCAAGCTCCAGCAGAAGGAGGGCTCTAATTTGATTATTTCCTGCTGCCATTTATTCCACTCACAGCAGCCACGATGACACCTATCTCTCACTAATGAATCGATCACAGAGTGAAAAATGTCACTTTGCGGCGCAGTTCGTAAAACGAGTCGAAAGGCTTTTTAAGGGCATCATTAGCTCCAGAAACCAAATAGAGTCGCATTAAATCTTCGCTCGCAGTCAGAGCGCCTCTCACAAATCCTCCGTCATCGTTTCAGCAGAATAAATCAAAGAAATATTTGTTCTCGCAAATTAGCATTCGCAGCCGAGTTTTGCGAAGAATCGGGCTTAGAAAAGGTTGCTGTTAAAAGTTCTGGAGTGCTGGGAGTTGTGCCGACAGTCGAACACGACAGTGGTAATTAGCTTTCATGGGTCAGTCTACCACTTTAAACTCTTCATGGGTCAGTCTACCACACCAGATGCCTGACAAGAGCACTAACAAACCCGGTCCTCTGCGTGTCTCTCTCCAGCCTTTCAACATTAGTCTATTCCAATTTCACAAACAGTGAAATCCATTCCTATTGCTCTGTGACCCAGTTTTTCTTCCCGAAAATACCAGTCTGACTCATGACCCCATTTTCTTGCTTGGCTGCTCATCAGTGGATCCAAATTTGCTTTGCCATTTAGGAGGCACAAACTCTCATTACTTAAGTTTGTGTGTGTTTAAAGAGGACCGATGATTGGCGCCATAAGAAGATGTTTACCCCGTGGCATCGTATCGATTGATGCCAATCGAGGACATCAAGAACTTTGTGGTCTTCGTGCAAGCTGTGTCGATTTCCAAGCAGGCCATGGAAGTGCTAAGCGCCGTTCGATGCAAACTTTGTCGGCATGGAGTAAATGTCACGGTATTTCTGTCAAGACCACTTTCTCTAAAGAGAATTTATTAGATGATATGCATACAGTTAGCGTTGGCGGTATGGTTCTGTTCTGGGCAGGAATCCACGCGCCCGTCCGTGCGCATGCACGGTCAGAGCGCGGAGAGCGGCGACTACGAAATAGTATAGGACCCCCCCAGTATAACAGAACCACTAATCATGCATAGTATTAGATATGCTCGCTAGCGCGTTTTTGGAAAGTAATAAATGAATAAATGGATAGATAAATAATTAAATAATTAGAGAGAGAGAGTGTGTGAGAGAGAGAAAAATATGTGGAGATTTATGACGTAGACTGGTACAACGAATACGGGTTCCGGCATGGTGGAGTCGGGGTTGGAGGAGGGAGTTTAGATCGCGGCAGCAGCGATGCGCTAGAAAGCGGCTCAATGAATGGGAATTTAAATGGTCGGGTAATATGGATGTCGTAACCGGATTGGTGCGCCTCGTGATTAACAGCTGGTGCACGCTCGATGACGAGGCTTGCCAGAACTAACGTGATGCTTGATGTCTGTGGTTTTTTAGTAAACAAGTTTTTCTTCGCCCCGTAACCGGTGTTCCAGTACAGAAAAGCGTTCAGATGGCATTCACGAAGACTATCAAATGATAGATGATGTAATTGAGTTCATTCTGGTAGAAGTAGAAGAGTTTGTAGATTGTGGTGGGATGTACTGTAGGAGCTTTAGACAAGGCTACTGTTTGCAGATCAGAAGCTTTTTTCATCAGGACATATTCCAAATGTAAAAGAACAAAGATCTACAAGAAGCAGATGCGGAATATTTTGTCAAGCATTAAGCTCCGACGCAAGGATATCATCTTTCACTTTTCCAATTACGCTTGTCTAGCCTCTGGACTGTTGATGAAAATCTGTACGCTTTGTTGTTTGCTTATTGCATAATCTGAGCCAAGTGGGAAAAAGCTCTGCTGGAAGTTATTTCTCCCTGCTATTGTGAGGGGTCACAATCAGGCAAGGCTGCTTGCAAGCCTGGGGCTAGTATAACCTGCCAAGCCTAGCATAGCTTAAGCTCTGTTGATGCATACCATGGCTACACAACCTAGTATCAGGACTATAGCTTCATACGTTACGAACATTTAGAGCTGTTTGAAGTAGATTTATATGGGAGAATTAAGCAAATCTCTCCCTTTAGTACCATCTGGTTTGGAGGAGCATTAATGCTTCGCTGGATCTTGGCAAGGATCATTTTTTAAGACTCTACATTTCACTGCAACATTCGCATGTACTAATTCACTCACATTTCCATGGTGTTCCAGTTGGAATGCCCAAGAATGCATTCTTTTTGACCAGAGATAAAGCCCGTCCCTTTTGGAAGGCATCTGCCAAGCTGTATCTTTTTCCAAGCATCATTTCTCTCTTGCTGTATGTTCTCCTACTTGCCCTGGAATTCACCCTGTCTTACATATTTGAACATTTTTACTGCACCAAAAACAACACAGAAAGGCTCGTTAATCAGATTTTTAAACCCAACAGTTACATAATTACCCCCAGGAACAGGGATCTTTAACAGTATAGTGTTTCCACAAAGGTTTTGACAAACACTTTTGTCTGTTGCCAAAATTAACAACGGTGTAAGTCTCTATGCTATTAAACTACTTACTAACAATTAGAGCTAAACTTTTCCTTCATTCGTTCATTTTCTAACGCTTATCCAAACTACCTCGGGTCACGGGGATTTCAGGCGTCATCGGGCATCGAGGCAGGATACACCCTGGACGGAGTGCCAACCCATCGCAGGGCACACACACTCTCATTCACTCACACACTCACACACTACGGACAATTTTCCAGAGATGCCAATCAACCTACCATGCATGTCTTTGGACCGGGGGGAGGAAACCGGAGTACCCGGAGGAAACCCCCGAGGCACGGGGAGAACAGAGGCGTAAATCGAACCCCCAACCTTGGAGGTGTGAGGCAAACGTGCTAACCACTAAGCCACCGTGCCCCCTGGGTTAAACTTTAAAAGGAAACTCAGCACCATACTCGAATTGACGGTTGTCGAACATCTTATTTTTACCCGTGCCACCTTATTTTAACCGTGCCACCTGAAGTCCCATGTTACTCAGCGACACAAACCTGCAGAAATGTACTCGATTATGAAAATGACTGAGTTAGTTCAGAATCAGCACCGTGTATCAGGCAGTACCTAGAACTCTAGGTGTCTAGGTGCATTTGTGATCAGTGGATTTTCACCACTAAAGCTTGCTTAGTTCAGGTCACCCCCTAGCTATGTTATTCAGCAAACTTTAATAATGCTCTGCACCAGAACAACAGCTGCCAAAGGGTGACCCAGACCTGATGCCTGCCAAGGTTCCTTTTCAATTAAAATGCTGCCCAGAAACAGGCGACTTAGAAGAATGTGGCTGTTCAGGGAGCTGCCTGCAGAATGAAATGCAGCTTCACACACACACACACACACACAGGTCGGTCAGATTGGTATGCCGTGGCGTGGCTTGAGTGACATTTACCTCTCTGCGCCTGCTTCTGCACGTCCTGTTCACTTCTCCTGACATCTGCTATGCGATGCGAAACAGGGCCTGACCACCAGCCATTTTTCCCAATAAATGTCTTTAGTGCGCATACAAATGAGCCGCCCTGCCGCCGTTCTTTTTCTGCCTGCATCCGAGCGTGAACTAACCTTCATCTTGTACCACCCACAGGGCTGCTTCGAAACCATTGTTATTCCCTGAAAAGTGGTCACCCATTTTTATTGATCACAAGATCTGAGATCACACTGTCAGCTTATTTTTATACAGTTCAAAGACATTCTAAAAGATATGCAGCTTTTGCAGCATCTGATGCATCAGGGGCATGTAACTCTGATGTGAGCTAGAGGTCTTCTCGGGTCTAAAGAAATGTACCCGACCCGAAGTGACCCGAATCACTTTTTACCCGAACCCGACGTGCATAATTAATTTTTTTTTTAAGAAAGACCCGACCCGAGACGACCCCGAAAAAATTAGACCCGAGTCCGACCCGACCCGTTGGCAATTCTTTCTAACCCGGCTGGACCCGAATGTTGTGTAACTCTACACTAAAGTAACCGCTACAGCGTGGATTCAAAATTGATTGACAGGTCTGTTTCCACTAAAATTAGCTTACCGCCAGCCACACGTCGCCAGCCACACGTCGCAAGCGGTCTTGGCAAACAGAAGAGAGGTTGGAAAACGACTCGAGTCGATGCACACACACGAGATAGAGTAGTTCGGGTCTTCTCGGGTCCGTTTGGTAAAAACACATTTATTTTAAATTACCAGAGACCCGACGCCGCTATTATTAGACCCGACCCGTGTCCGAGGCACACGTGAAACTTTTAGACCCAAACCCGCTCGGGTCTCGGGTCGGATCTCGGGTTTTCGGATCTAAGCGGACCCGTGAAGACCTCTAATGTATGCTGGATTTTGAGCTTCCTGGCATCGGTGGTTGTGGCTCGGTGGTTGTAGATCTTACTGGAACTATTTCCTGGCCTATCCTTGTTGGTCTATTTTAATCAAGATCTTTAAATCTTACTGTGCCAGTTGTTGAATTAGATTCTCTGGTACTTATGTCACTTCGACTAAAAGCTCTTCGGTTCCTAAATGACTATAAATGCAGATGATTAAAACAGAGCTGTCTAGTGGGTGGGTGGGTGGGGGGAATACAAGCATTTTAATTACAGTAGGTTTAATCTGATTCATTATTAATGTTTCACTGAAGGATAACAGTCGTATGCTGTAGGGTTCACTCAAGGTTCCACGAGTCCATTAGCGGAGAATATATTTATATATGTATATGTGTGTGTGTGTGTGTGTGTGTGTGTGTGTGTGTGTGTGTGTATGTATATTTCACAAAAATCTGTAGAAATCTCCTGTTGTTCAATTATGCCTCTTGTTCCTGGTGAACTACCTGTCCCCTACAGCATTTTGTAATTCCAGACCCAAACTTCATCAGATGTTTATCAAACCTAAGACAGGATCCGGTCCACGCATACAGATGAGAAGTCGAGAGCTTTTTTTTTTTGCTCGAGGGTCCGCCGTTGTTGCTCTTGCTCTCCAGAGTTTCCATCTTTCCTTACAGCACAAAAGCTTAAGCGCTGAGCCGCCAGCACGTGATTAGTTGCCAGAGTGAAACTGTCAAGCCTGAACACATCCAGAAGAGAATGCTAATGTAATGTTTTGCTATTCTACCATGCAGTGAGGATCTTCAAGCACATGCTGAGATTTAATATCTGGCATCCTTAGTTGGATCAGCAGTCGGACAGGTAGTTTAGTAGGTCCTAGGGCCAAAGCCTAACATAGTGTGGCGGAATAGCTAGCATAAATGAGAAAATCATTGGTAGGGTTACTAGGCCTGCATTCTAAAGCAGACAGACCTAAACCCTAGTGAGCTGATAAAAACCACCCCTTCCAAACCTTCTACCAGGGTTGCACAGATGTTGAGGTCCAGTGCTTTCTGTTGATCTTCCTGCTCAGTTGAATCAGATGTCATTGTACAGGAGAGCATTAAAGCACCAGGCTAGAGAGTTTCAGGTCATGAGTTCAAATCCCAGCACGACCAGTCTGACACTGTTAGGTCATCGAAAGTAAGAGAGACTCTTAACCCCACCTCAACTGCTCAACTGAATCCTGTCTCCATCGTAAGTCCTACTGGAATAAAAGCTTTTCCTGGATCAGTAGCATTTTTTTTAAACTATAGAAATCAGCCAAAATGTTAACAACCTACACAAAAGATCAGATTTTTGCATGAAAAATGCATATCTGGCAACACTTTATCTTTTTTCTCTTTTTAACTTAATGACCTGCTTGTTTTTTGTATGTATTCATCACTGAGACCTTTGTGTACAAAATGTGCTTTTTATTCTCTATTTTTCCATTAAATAATGTGACCACTAATTTGGCCAAAGTGCATTGTTAAGGGTGTGTGTTTGTGTGTGTGTGTGTGTGTGTGTGTGTGTGTGTGTGTGTGTGTGTGTGTGTGTGTGTGTGTGTGTGAGAGTGTGTGGCTATGTGAATGTCACATCCTATTAATCACAGAGACTTCACGTTTGCAGCGGGAACCGAAAGCTTGTTAGGAGTGATGAGTAAAACACAGCCATTTTGCCTGGCAGATTCAGATTCGAGCAAGATTGTAATTGCTTTTGAAAACTTAATTACTTCACAACAAACGCATTATTGGTCATGCAGTCAGTGGTGGGTGAGTGCAGAGCCAGCACTTTGGAGATTGGAGTCAGATTCCCAGCACAGGGAGCTTTTATGTACAGTATATACGGTATGTATATATGAAGTGTTTGGAAGTTTAAGGG
The DNA here is from genome assembly GCF_022655615.1 of Tachysurus fulvidraco. Taxonomy (NCBI): domain Eukaryota; kingdom Metazoa; phylum Chordata; class Actinopteri; order Siluriformes; family Bagridae; genus Tachysurus; species Tachysurus fulvidraco. Next base: position 3,025,045 of record NC_062543.1, on the reverse strand, counting down.
AGCACGGTGGCTTAGTGGCTGGGGGTTTGATTCCCGCCTCCGCCTTGTGTGTGTGGAGTTTGCATGTTCTCCCCGTGCCTCTGGGGTTTCGTCCGGGTACTCCGGTTTCCTCCCCCGGTCCAAAGACATGCATGGTAGGTTGATTGGCATCTCTGGTAAATTGTCCGTAGTGTGTGAGTGTGTGTGAGTGAATGAGAGTGTGTGTGTGCCCTGTGATGGGTTGGCACTCCATCCAGGGTGTATCCTGCCTCGATGCCCGATGACGCCTGAGATAGGCACAGGCTCCCCGTGACCCGAGGTAGTTCGGATAAGCGGTAGAAAATGAATGAATGAATGAATGAATGAATGAATGAATGAATGAATGAATGAATGGAAGTTTAAGGTCAATCGCCGTGGCAGTTTTGAGATTTGTAAGAAACCTCAACAACTGACCTTCCAGCACACTATGAGATGGATTATGTATAATTAACCTATGAGTATGGGTATGTTGGAGGGACTGGCCAGAGCAGTGGTCTGTGAGAACCCCTCGGGTGACATCGCTCGTTATTCTAAACTTATTAAAATAAAGCCATGCCTAAGCCTGAAAGGGTTGTTTGTAAGGCCAAGACCGAGCTGAACCCATCCATCTGCTCATCAGAGATGGAGTAATTGAATGCATGACACTTAAAATATGAAGCCACAATTAGGGAGATGCCCTACCTGAAGAATAGCATCATTAATCCTGAGTAAGGTCTCTCAACCCGCCGGCCTAGCAGGCCAGGGCAGGATGTCAGGCTGTCACATGAGAGGAAGGGTCTCTTACAGGGTGCAGATTGTTAATTAGATAATAAATTATAACACAAGGACAAGATAAATTCAGAGACCAGTTCACTGATTGTTTTTTGTAGTCCATTTGGTTCATTCGTGCCATGGATTAAATGTAAAGCTGTAATACACAGGGACAGAAACGAGCCAAGTTCTGAACATCTCAGCCATTAAATAATGATCTGTACAAGAAATGATTGGCCCATGTGAACAAAATGCTCTTTAAAGGTGTGGTCTCTGATTTTTGAAAGCCAATGTTGACATTTGAAATCACCAAAACAAACACGCCCCTAACCCAAACGGGTCCCACCCCTGTATCGATAGCTCCGCCCACATATAAATACGTAAACCAGCCGACTAACAGAAAGAAACGTGTCTTTATCATAGCTGAAGGGAAGAACGATACGATTGCAGATAAACAAACAAGCAAAAATGCCACACAAGCATCATCATGTAAAGGACAAAGGCATATATTAGTTCTGTGTAACAAAGCAAAACCAACGTTACTCACCTATCGAGAAGGAAAAAAGCGCCTCGGCGTCTTAAGTAAAGTCGGCCACATATTCACAGGTCGGAGTTTCCCGAGTCGATAACTCCTGAGCTAAACGCTGTTACTACACAAAACGCGGTTGTAGCTGCCTCTCTACATTACTACGATAGAAAAGAGGTGTTATTTGTGTAGTAACAGCGTTTAGCTCAGGAGTTATTGACTCGGGAAACTCCAACCTGTGAATATGTGGCTGACTTCCTGCTCCTTCAGTTCTCTCCAGCGCTGGAAAGCTGATCCTATATTAACACGTCCTACTTCTTGACCTTATCGTAAGCCTTTCTTCTCTTTCTTTGTTTTTATCCTCCGGGTCAATGTTAAACTTTCTGCTAACGTCACACATGCGCACCGAACACTCTCTCGACAAGCCCCGCCCCTTTCTGCTCATTGGTTACACGTTTCTTTTGTTTTTTGTTTTGATTTTTGTTTATTATTCGACCCGACTCACTTTTCTGAAGCATTTCTCAAAAATCAGAGACCCCGCCTTCAAGCAACCTTCAGAGTAAAAGCTGAAAAAATCCCAGCATGAGATCTTCGTGCTGTGCGTAAATTTTAGTCTCGAAGCTGGATGCGAAACTGGCTTTTTAAAACGAACGCAGTTAAATGATTTGGTGTGTTTGTCACTATTGTAACTGTATTGTGAATCAGAGAATTAATGCGATTCGATTCCAAATCTAAACCGATCCTATTTGCTAGCGCGGGCTTCGCGTCGAGATAATCCTCGCCTTTACAGGCTTGTATCGATGTGACCGTGGGAGCCGCCTCCGTCCTCCATTTGGAGTCTTTACCGCCGTAATCTCAGCGCTTCACAGGAGAGCGGTGTTTGAAGTGCGTTAAAGGAAGCCCTGGAACGACTCTGTGATATCAGGATGTCATTATGACTGATGGCAGGCGCACACACGCGCACACACACACACACACACACACACACACACACACCACTGGTTATAATTGAGTAGAGAAGTCCTGCATGACTGTAAGCTCTTAGGTGTGGTGTTTACGAGCAGCGCTTGATGTGGAGATCTACTTCACTCTCTGTGTGTGTGTGTGTGTGTGTGTGAGAGAGAGAGAGAGAGAGAGAGAGAGAGAGAGAGAGAGAGAGAGAGAGAGAGAGAGAGAGACAGAGAGAGAAAGAGTGGCACTGCGACATGGCGAGTGCTTATTAAGATGCACGGCACCATTCCCCTCCGGCTGCCTGGGTTTTAGCACTTTCACTGAGCTCTAGAATTATGATGGAATATTCCGGTTTTAGGACGGAGCTCCGTAACGTGTGAAGGGCAAAGCATTGCTAGTCAGAGCAGGCCGAGAGCAACTGAAACAGGAACGTGTGTGTGTGTGTGTGTGTGTGTGTGTGTGTGTGTGTGTGTGTGTGCAGGGGGGGTATGTCACTCTATGCATTATGATTCTGCTTTGCTGTTATACATAATGGCATCACCACACAAAAAAACAAAACTCCTTATTTCTACATGCAGCACTTCAGGCTCAATTTGCCACATGGGTTTTAAACAGCTCTGGCAGTTTGGGGGAAAAAAAAAAAACAACAGGGAAAAAATATTCAGAAAATAATTATTCTTATACATAATTCTTCTCGTCGTTACCTGATATTTTATATAGGAACGACGGGTGCGTTCGGCATCATTTCATACGTACATGAAAGACGTCGCTAACTCCGCCCCCTGGACCCCAAGCCCCACCAAACCCCGTGACCGTACCGCATACGTACAGTACGTTCAGACAAACTGTTTTTCTCTCAAAATCTTCCTCATTACATTCATTAAAACCAATACAGGGTTTCCAGCAGAAAATTTGATAGTTAAGGCGGAAGGGTTGGGGCGGGTGGGCGGGGCCCGGGGGCGGGGCTTCTTTGTGAGATAGACCACAGACTCTGTACTACATTTAACAGTTATTAAATACAGGCACGTGCAAACTAGCTAGCAGGTGAAGAACTCATGCTAACTTACTTTAAATTTGCAAGAACTATAGACTAATACAATAACAGGCTTAAATAAATAAACCCAAAACATACGTCCACTTACAGTTCTCACAGACACGCCTTTTATCAACTGGCTAGACAGTGACGGACCACGTCTTTCTCTCATTTCGGCCGTGTGGCGCGTTTTTTTTTTTGGACGACCCAGTTAAGGCGGTGGGGTGCAATCATATGAACATTAACGTCCTTCCTAGACGTTTGTGTTATTTTGCATGTGTAGCGACTTTAGCATTAGCTTGTTTTGTTTTCCTCTGGAAAAAGTTTGACCTGCACGTAAAGCCGTCTAGAAGCTGAATAAAATCTCTCATCCTAATAAATAATGATTCATTTTCTCTCTCTCTCTCTCTCTCTCTCTCTCTCTCTCTCTCTCTCTCTCTCTCTCTCTCTCTCTTTATAGACCTGTATATCTCCGACTGTTTAATTAGATTCCTCGCACATATTCTTATTATTTCTCCATCTGGGATAAATATGCTGTGATTATAAATGTTTATGCAAATGAATGCACAAGAGACAGGTAGTGTGTGGTGATAAGGCGGTAATCGATCTAACGCACACGTCCGTAATGACGTCCGAAGGAGAAAAAGAAAGCAGATTCTCTCATACACCTCACACACCTACATCAGAAATGGAAAGAATTAGACGTTCCAGACGTGAACGTGTTTAAACACGGGTTTAAAACGATCGCGCAAACGTGTGTGGGTTTGACCGGTCTAGAAGTGACTTTGTCCTTTAGAAGGTCGATCTTCCCACGTGGCTTGAAAAGGAATCTGTTTACGAATGGTGCGGGCATGTTTATTGGCGTGCCGAGACGGAGCTGGCATATGTTCCTCCTGTGGGCATATCCGTGCAGCTGTCGTCAATGTCATCGGAAGTTTGTACAAATGAATTTGACACGAGTCATTTACTTGCCGAGGCTGCCGCGTGGCTCGGAGAACGTCGGTGCCACCGACTTGTTGAGATTTCATTGATTTCTTTTTTGTGCTGTAATTTTGTGTGTGTGTGTGTGTGTGTGTGTGTGTGTGTGTGTGTGTGTGTGTGTGTGTGTGGCTTGTTTTCGTCATTGCAGAGTCTTTTCATTTTATATAAGCTGCAATTTCGAGGCGACGGAGCACGGTTACATAAAACAAACCTTTCATGATGAAACAATATTCACACTTTGGAAATATGTGAATGAAGCAGAGAAAGTTTACTTCAGTCATGTTTTATATATATATGAGATAGAGGGAGAGGGAGAGGGGGGTTGTAGTGAGGGGGAAAAAGCGATTGCGGAAGAGAGAGAGTAATGATGCTGGAGAAAGATTAATGACGGGGAGATGGAGGTGGAGGTGGAGACGGGATAACAGTAAAGAGGCGGAGAAGAGACGGATATCGAGATGCCGGGAGGCGGAGATGGTAAAGAGAGAATGATGGAGTAGAAAGGATGGGATGGAATTTAGATGTAGTAGCAAAGAGAGAGAGGGGGAGAGAGAGGGGGAGAGAGGTGCGGACAACAATATTGATCTCAAATGGTCCGGGTTTGTCAGATTGTTCTAGAATCATTCATTCATTCATTTCCTACCGCTTATCCGAACTACTCGGGTCACGGGGAGCCTGTGCCTATCTCAGGCGTCATCGGGCATCGAGGCAGGATACACCCTGGACGGAGTGCCAACCCATCACAGGGCACACACACACACACTCTCATTCACTCACACACACACTCACACACTACGGACAATTTTCCAGAGATGCCAATCAACCTACCATGCATGTCTTTGGACCGGGGGAGGAAACCGGAGTACCCGGAGGAAACCCCAGAGGCACGGGGAGAACATGCAAACTCCACACACACAAGGCGGAGGCGGGAATCGAACCCCCAACCCTGGTGGTGTGAGGCGAACATGCTAACCACTAAGCCACCATGCCCCTTGTTCTAGAGTCATTTTATTTAAATATCTAAAACTACTGAGAATCGTCTCTTCTGGTTTGGTGTCTTGCCAGAAACACCTGCATGTCCATTTAAAAAAAACAAAAAAACATGCATACTTCCTTTAAGCGCCCATTATACCGTCCGTGTCGCACTTCTCGCCCGGGTGAGATGAGCACGTCTCCGTCTGGCATCACAGCAAACACACCAGAGGTCGTTTCACACACCATTCGTTATGTGGGAGAGTTTTACACCTACCTTCGGTCAGGAGAAGCAGCGTAACATGTGTAATGTGTATACCCAAGCCTCCACTTAAAGCTTAATAACTGCAGTGCATTAAAGCAAGCAGAGCATCACATACACAATGGGCCTTAAAGCTAACGACTCTGCAGAGCAGAAAGGCCTTTCAGAAATGCGTTCAGAAATTCACGCAGAAGCCGTGCATTTATTTATAGGTTGCACTTTAAAGTTTACAGACGGCTCGAACTTTTTACCATGAATATACATATGGACAGAAGTGCTTCCTGTTTTTCTTTACATACATACACTCACACAAGTGACGTGACGTACGGCTAAGTACGGTGACCCGGACTCAGAATTCGTTCTCTGTGTTTAACCCATCCAAAGTGCACACACACAGCAGTGAACACACACACACACACACACACACACACACACACACACACACACACACACACACACACACACACACAGCAGTGTACACACACACACACACAGCAGTGTACACACACACACACACAGCAGTGTACACACACACACACACAGCAGTGTACACACACACACATAGCAGTGTACACACACACACATAGCAGTGTACACACACACACACATAGCAGCGTACACACACACACATAGCAGTGTACACACACATAGCAGTGTACACGTACACACACACACATAGCAGTGTACACACACACACACACACACATAGCAGCGTACACACACACACACATAGCAGCGTACACACACACACACATAGCAGTGTACACACACACACATAGCAGTGTACACGTACACACACACACACATAGCAGTGTACACACACACACACACACATAGCAGTGTACACACACACACATAGCAGTGTACACGTACACACACACACACATAGCAGTGTATACACACACACACACACACACACACATAGCAGTGTACACACACACACATAGCAGTGTACACACACACACATAGCAGTGTACACACACACACACACACACACACACACATGCACACACATACGGAGCAGTGGGCAGCCATTTACGCTGCGGCGCCCGGGGAGCAGTTGGGGGGGTCGGTGCCGT
>NC_062543.1:2960976-3013476 GCF_022655615.1 Tachysurus fulvidraco | reverse complement strand
CAGACACTCCTGAAGGTACTCTGACAATCCCTTCCAAACCTAAACAATACCAGCCATTCCTACAGAAAGTCTGACCAATCCCAATCACTCCTACACAAAAGTCTGACCAATACCAGCCATTCCTACAGAAAGTCTGGAAGATTCCCAACAACTCCTACAGAAGGTTGGACCAAACAAGGTTACTCCTGAAGGGACTCTAAACAAACCTCTCTTAAAGAAAGTCGGGTAAAGTGTTGTATGTGTTTCCTTCTTTGGAAATCAGTCCCAAGCACTCCTGAAGGAACTCTGCCCAATCCCAGTAACTCCCACAGAAAGACTGACCAATCCAAGTCACTCCTACAGATAGTCTGACCAATCCCAGTAACTCTCACAGAAAGACTGACCAATCCCAGTAACTCCCACAGAAAGTCTGACCAATCCCAGTCACTCTCACAGAAAGTCTGACCAATCCCAGTAACTCCCACAGAAAGACTGACCAATCCCAGTAACTCTCATAGAAAGTCTGACCAATCCCAGTAACTCCCACATAAAGACTGACCAATCCCAGTAACTCCCACAGAAAGACTGACCGATCCCAGTAACTCCCACAGAAAGTCTGACCAATCCCAGTCACTCTCACAGAAAGTCTGACCAATCCCAGTAACTCCCACAGAAAGTCTGACCAATCCCAGTTACTCCCACAGAAAGTCTGACCAATCCCAGTTACTCCCACAGAAAGTCTGACCAATCCCAGTAACTCCCACAGAAAGTCTGACCAATCCCGGTAACTCCCACAGAAAGTCTGACCAATCCCAGTAACTCCCACAGAAAGACTGACCAATCCCGGTAACTCCCACAGAAAGACTGACCAATCCCAGTAACTCCCACAGAAAGTCTGACCAATCCCAGGAACTCCTGAAGGGATTCTGACCAACCAATGAGAAAAAATGAGCAGATATTCAGACCAATTCTGGCTATTTCTGAAGGAATTCAAACATTTCCTAACTGCTCCCTTAGAATTTGACAGATTAGTCACTCCCACACTTTTTTTTCACCAATTCCACGGAGCCCTATAGAAAGTGTGACCAATCCCAGCAATTCCCACATAGCAATTCCTGAAGGAATTCTGACTAATCTCAACCACACACATAGAAATGTTGACCAGGTTTCATGCTCCTATAGAAAGTCTGACCAATACTGGATATTCCTAAAGGAAATCTGTCCAATCTCACCTGGTCCTACAGAATGTTTGACCAGTTCCCAGCTACAGAAACTCTAAACTTACTAAATGTTTGACAAATCCTGGGATGATTCATCATGGAATTCTGACTAAATCTTCCACTTTCACCAAAAATTTGGCCAGTCCCACCCTTGCTTATAGATTATATGGTATATATACGGTAGTATATAATATAATCCCAGCTATCACACTTCTATAAATTAGGAAGAAATTCTTATACACCTTCTACTTGAAAGAATTCTGACCCCAACCACCACCGCTAAACACTGACCGTTCCATCCCTGCCCATCATAATGTTTGACCATTTCCTTCCCAGTGCTGCAGTTGTGGGGAAGTTGTGGCCTAATGGTTAGAGAGTCTGACTCTTAACCCTAAGGTTGTGGGTTCGAGTCCCGGGCTGGCCACGACTGAGGTGCCCTTGAGCAAGTCACTGAACCCCCCAACTGCTCCCCAGGCGCCGCAGCATAAATGGCTGCCCACTGATTCGTGTGTGTGCACTTTGGATGGGTTAAATGCAGAGAACGAATTCTGAGTATGGGTCGTCGTACATCTCTTCGTTATTTTTTGCACACACACAATTTTCACATGTGCTTAGTTTGTATTATTTTCGCTATTTTCTATTACTTAGCTTGTATTATTTTTTAAAGTAGAAACCAATGAGTAATTGAAACTACCATGATCCAGACCAGAACGTCGCAGCTACGGATGATAAATGAATGAAAGCGGTAAATGTGTCACGCCACACCATGCACCATCAGACACTCTCTCAGATTAATGAACGCACCCTTTCAGCAAGTATTCTATACAAGTATTCTATTTCAGTTTTTTTTTTTTTCTTTGTACAGCACCTATACAAATGCCTGTAACTAAGAATAGCATAACAGACTGACATTTCAGATACAATACAGTCTAGAATCCAATATTCACTCTTCTCGACATCGAGTTAAATGCCTCTTAACCTCTAAGGCTGCAACAGAGAGCGCTTTGTTCACCTCTGGCATCTTTGTGGCTCTTCTATGTGTTGCCTTGGATCCAAATGCCATCACAGATAGCCACACACTCTTTTATTCCTCCTTCGGCGTCAGATTTACAGAACGGCCGAGAGAACGTGAGCGATAACTCGGGCGCTGTTAATATCCTTGACGTAGAGAAAGGAAGAGTCTGTGTTCAGCCTTTTCATCAGCGTTTCCACCATACCGAGGTGTATTCATTATCATGCTTCTCCACACGAGGTGTCCGTCACACGAAGATGCCCGCCTGACTAATTAAAGAGCTATTTATCAAGATCACATAGAACCGCCACCACCCAGCCAGCTCTAACAGTGTTAACCTAAAGTAATTGGATGATGTTTTCCTTAATGCAATCCTAACTCTGGTCACATTGATCCACCGCTTAATAGCATACATTCACACTCAGGCTTTTTAATACAGCAATGGGTTTTCTTGAATTACCGCAAGCAGGGGCATCGTAATATTATCCGTTCCGAAGCGCGAGAGACGAATCCGTCAACGGTCAGCGATGTAACACGGCTTCAGTTTAATGAGATCAGTGGAATTGGTGGGTATTTGCAAGTTCTCACGAATCCGCAGCATCACAGGCGGGTCGGCCGCACAGGGTTTCTTTATGTCTATACGTGGCCCCGTCGTTCTAAACGGACAGGAAGAAAGAAGCTGAGCCTGAAATGGAGGTTGCAGTGTCTGGAATTGAATGTAAATGGATTACCACAGAACAGGAAACCAGCACCCGGTGAGGCACAATATACAATTCAGGACACATCTAACTTGGAATGAAATGGCAGCCCTTGAACCCAGCTGAAGGTTGCAGCTCCAGATATCTTCAACAAATAATACACGGTCTGAAAACAAAACGTGCAAACAATGAATTTTGAATGAGAGCACGGAATTGGGATGCGCTTCTTAAATTAGAACTTGTTCAAATACTAAGCTGCGAAGCTGAATGCTGCAAAACAAAATATGAAACGTTTCAGTTGAAGCTGTTTATTTTCAACGGTTAAAAAACAAACAAAAACAACGCAGGTTATTTCGCAAATTCTTGCTCTCAAAGTTAGCACACTGTATCGGAAAAGGAAGCCAAGAGAACTGTTGCTAAGTTAATCTCTGTGAATTTTAGATATGATCTTTTAGATGGCATTCACTAAATTCCAGCGGGTTTTCGTTACCATGACGTAAAGTGGGCGTGGTTCCGGAGGTCTCGGAAAAACGTCCTCTTTCAAAAAAAAAGAGCATACTTACGAAGGACAAAACAGTAATACAGGTAGATTTATTTTAGAAAACAAATAAGCAACCAAAAACTACGGCTATGGTTAGAGTTAGATGATCAAATAGGCCACGCCTACCCGATGACGCAATATCTGTTGCGTGTTCTGAAATCCCTGCAGCTAAGTGCATCCCATCTTTAGATACTTCAAATATGTGACATTTTTCACATTTATTTTTTAAATGTACTTTTTATATTTTGTCAAATTTTTTTTAGAATATTCCTATTATATAATCCATAATATTTTATGATCTATTTTTTTTTTGTATTTTTTTTTTTTCAAATCCAGGAATCAAAATATGACCGACATTTTTTTATAATTAATTTATTTGCAGTTTTTATGCGCAGGTTTTTTTTTTAAATTACACACAACTGTTTTTCATCTGTTGTTTTTTTTTGTTTGTTTTTTTTATTCATTTATTTTGACATTCTGTCATAACGGTTTATTTATTATGTATTCTTATCATATGTTAACTTGAGTTTTCACAGGTTTTCACATAAAACTCACATGATAATGTGTTTTAGTTAACGAGGCTTTTCAGCTTTAACGGCAGCTCGTGGCTTTAAATAATCGAGTCTTTAAATCCAATCAGATGCTCAGCTCAGTTTCACCCAAATGAAAACCTCTTTTTAATCACTGTAGCCTTGTAGAAACATTAGATTTGTGATTGTGTTAAGCTTTAATAATCGGAACACGACGGTGTTTTCATTATTAACTCATTTTCATTGTAGCATGGAACCAATTTTGTAATGTTCTAAGAAACAGCGTCTCATTGTGCAGGAAATTAAAGCACCCCGAGAGACTCGCTAGAGCCATAGACAGAGCTTGAGACTGATAAATGGACCACAATAATTTTCCTCAAACTTCTTTTCTCAAGGTCGTTTATGTGATGTGGAGCTGTATGTGTCTCATCTTGGGTCCAAAGCCTGCCGTGCTGGCTCGGGTTCGGGCCACCTGCTCACTCGGGGAAGACTTACTTGATTCCTGAGAACTTGTGCCAAGAGGGAGTTACCCTCACCACCATTCCAGCACATATCCGTCCACAGTGTGCCAATCTGGAGCCTTCAAGGACTCTGGGTACGGAAATAACGAAGCCTGAAACGTCCAAGGCCATTTGAGTCTGTAATGAGAAATTCGATGTCTGGACTGTGATCTCATGCCTGAGCACATATGTTGTACGATATGGTCTATTTAATCCAGCCCTCAACGAACATCATCATCCCCCAAACCCCTGACCTTACTGATCAATCCATAAAGCCCTGCTTCCATCCAATCTACCCACATGCATGACCTGCCGTTGCCTTTGATGCTCTTACTGCCGCTAAATACTGTATGTTCCGTACCTTCATGTAGAAAGCATCACATGATCCTGGTCTTATTGAATCCCCAGATTGTATCTTCATGGGTGATTAATATCAGAAATGACAGAACAATAAGCACACAGACTCTCCAAACAAAAGGGTTCGGATCTGGCTTCTTTCACCATCCGTGCTCAGCCTCGCAGGCGAGAAATAAAAGATTACCTTCAGACCATACCATTATTTTTGGTGATGGCACTCATACATCACGTGCAGAAGGTGCCTGTCGCTGGTCCACGACCGCCCTGGAATACAGAGCAGGACTTTTTTTTGTTTGTTTTTGCTGAGCAGATGATGAGATCCTTTCTCCAACCATCTCAAGAACCGAGGAGTGCTGCTTGATACCAAAATGATACTTGAGGAGGAACGTTAGCATCGTTTTACTACCCAGATGAGGCCAGTCATACATGCTAGGTTTATAAGACCAGGCCATCCTTAAAAATATTTTGGTTTGCAGTAACAGTAAAAAAAAATTTTGGTGATGGTGATTACGTAGGTATGACTTTAAACAAATTAGCATATCGTGACGTCATCGACTGGGTCTTCAATCCGTGCCTTCGGGAGCATCATTGCAAACCTCATTTGCAACCGACAAGTTAAAGCGGTGTCGAGCTGTTTTAATGAATTTTTTAGATGTATTATGGTGCCCGAACCCGTATGACTTTGAACGGTGACCGCAAACATTTTATTTACTGCAACCGCAGCCATCATTACCGAGCGCGAACCGTCGACTCTGACAGCGAATGAGAGAATGAGATGAAGTGAATGCGAAGGCCATAGTGTGACATCCGGTAACCGATAGCGTAAACATAGATGACGTCACGAGTTTTTATTTAAAAGAAAGAACGTAGCCCTCGTTTGTATGTAAGCCTAGGGGTTAGGGTTAGGGTTAGGGTTAGAGTTTAGGGTTAGGGGTTAGGGTTAGGGTTTAGGGTTAGGGTTAGGGGCTATTTACAATACTTACTTATATTACTTACTTTATAATTTACGTTATTTACAATACTTACTTACATGCTTACAATACTCTATTTACAATACTTACTAAAATATAATTAATATTATTTTATTATTGCTTTTGTATTAGTTGTTTGAAGAGTAAAAAAAAAGAATGTTCGGTCTTAACGCAAATTTACAACCGGTATGTCGGTCGGACTTAAAGCAAAAAAAAAATAATAAATTGAGTCGGTCCTAAATTGACAGGGTCGGTCGGGTTACGGCAAACAAGAATATTTTTAAGGATGGCCTCACTTAATGTTGTAAGCTAGTCCTCCATTTCTGCTAATTTCCATTCTGCTTATCTGGATGCTGTTTAAGCTTCTCAGGACATAACCAGTCATTTGCATACTTGCTATCTGTAGAACCGAGAGCTCCGGAAAGGGCAGAAACGGCTCGATTCGAATGCGGAAAGGAAATTCTCTTTTGCATGTAATGTACAAGTGTTGTACAGTATGAGCAAGAAAACATATGCAGCAGGCAGCAATGTTCTTCTTCTCTGATCCGTCCTACAACAGTCGACCGCACGGTGATCCGAGGCATGCTTTACAGGTACAAATTCTGCATACACTGGGTCGTAAATGAGTCAGTAGTTCTCTGGAACGGCTGCCAACTTTGGATTCAAAGCCAGAGCTGACTGAATTATGGTTGAGCCATTGGTCCCTGCCATTAACGTGTAATCATGTTAAACAATTCTGTGACCAACTGATATAATGCGATTTTGAACCTGACCTGCAGGTCCAAACTATGAGATCAATAAAATTGTGATCAAGATGGCTTAAATGACTTTTGATGAGATTCACTGAGGTAATTACACACACACACACACAGAGTGACTCACACACAGAGCTACCCACACAGGCACACCCCCCCATGGTCCACTCAATGATTGTGCAATTCCATTTGGCTCTAATAGGAGACCTTCATCAGCTATTGATTTGGGAGTTGCAGAGGCACACACTGGCAGTATTACACGCCATCTTGTTCCCTCCTTCTCTTCTCTCCTTCACTCGCTCTCTTTCGAATGGCTCTCTTAAGCTCAGATCTCATCAAGCTCTCTTTCTGTGTTTGCCAAACATCTTCTGTCATTACCTTGAAGGTCAGCGCAGAAGACATTTCAGCTCGGATCCTCTCTAAAACTTCATTCTGTATCGGTCGAAGGTGCTTCGGTTTGATTGGTGTCACTAATAACGGTGCAGTCGCGTGTTCTGTGTTTCGCTCAGGGCCAAATCCTCCAAGCAACAACTTTACACTTGATTAGGTTCATGATTACATTTTTATCATAGCCTGAGGTAATAAGAGTATTCAGCTTCACGTTGCTTTAAAATGTATTCCATGAATATGGAGCATAATATCAGGGAATGAAACCAATCTGAAAACCAACTTCTGTATTGAACCAGATTTGACATTTACTTATATTATGCAGTGAATATGCGACATATCGAGTCACAAGATGCAGATGATTACGATAACAGAAGCCACAAATTGTCTTAGGGTGCTTTCACACCTGCCTTGTTTAGTTCGGTCGAACCGTACCAGAGTTCGATCGCTCGTTCGGTGCGGTTCGTTTGGGCAGGTGAGAATCCAGCAATCTAACTCTGGTGTGCACCAAAAGCGGACCAAACGAGCGTACCGAGACCTCCTTGAAGAGGTGGTCTCGGTACGCTTTCAAACGAACTCTGGTACGGTTCGTTTGTGGTGAGAACACGGTCCGAGATCGAATAGACCTGACTGCAAAAAGTATTGCGCATTTTGGACTAAACCAGTTGCCGTAGTGGGTCGTTGGCAATATTTTCGGAAGATGAGCATGTCACGGTTTCGCAAAAGTAACGCTCGCCACCTCCTGAAGTGTCTCGCGATGCGTCTTCGCCGATTGCAGTGCATTAAAATGATATTTTCAAGCCGCATCCGCACTTCGTTCTGAAAATTAAGACTTTGCATAGAATGCTGTATACAGTACAAGCGATGTAGTAGATTACAACCACGAACATAATAGCAGCGCGCGGTCGTCTCTCCATGGTGTACTGTATGCTGTATTTTCCTCTTTTTGTTTACTTCCGGAGTTTCGTTGAAATTTCCCGCACGTTTATTCTGACCAATCGAGAAGCGGTTTAGGAAATACGTTCAAAGACATGTGGCCAATGAGTGATGTGGATGTTATCACATGACTGCATTTTGGTTCGTTTCAACTGGTGCAGAACAGAACGACCGGTGTGGTGTGAAAAGGAACCAAAACTGCTAAAAAGCTACAATGGGTAATTTTTTGCTTTTGGTCCGGACCAAACGAACCGAACTATAGGTGTGAAAGCACCCTTAAACCGGGTCGGCAGCAGAAATGTCTTGTGTATCAGTTGAAGTCGATTTTATATCCATGAGAATGCCAATTATCAGTCAATACTCTGAGCTCTGATGTTGGTATTGTACTAAACACGAAAAGCACATTCCATTAATGAACCTGTTGGACTTTGAAACAATGCAATAGATCACAAATGATCCCAAACTCACCGATGGAACAATAATAATAATAAGGATATGTGGAAAACTATTACATACACTCCAAAGGCAGATAGGCTTTAGGTTTGTTGTGCTTGTTCTTTGTGTGTGTTCAAAGTCCTTAATGATCCCTTGGTCTTCATGCTGGGTTTCCTCTAAATGCCAAACTTTCTGAACTTTCTTTCAAAGGCATTTTGAGACGCAAAAAAGCCGATAGAATAAATAATCCATGTCATTCACGATCATGTCAGCAAGACGGTATACGACACGGACTGTGTGCTTGTTCTCCCTTGCCTCTTTTCCACCGAGGCAGTTCGAGTGCTGGTTCAGAGCCAGAGCCTACTTTAGAACCAGTTCTTTCTGTTTCGACCGCCAAAGCACCGGCTCTGAACCAGGAAAAGTGGTTCTTAAGTAGCACCAAAACGTTGCTGGTCTAGACTTAAGAACCACTTGCATCAGGAGCTGTGGGCGGGGCTACTGTTAGCGCATTTGATAACGCACCTTAAGTATACTAATGTTTAATACACTTTTACTTTACCGCTTTATGATCAGTTATCAGCACACATGATAGTAGGTAGCTACATGCTAAGGCTAAATTTTGTTCTGTGTTAATGATAAAATAACGTTATGTACTTTATCGATTACAACCTCCGTTTATACAGATTACACGGAGCCGCACGTACACGTTTTATTCGCCGCGTTTGGATGCCGATGTAGGTTCGCAAAGCCATGAGCATTAACAGTAAAGCAACATCCGCCATTGTTGTTGTGTTTGTGTTTCCGGTGCTGCGCTAAAATTGCTGCGCTGGGACACGTGACACGTATACAGTGACGTCACACTCGACGCTGTGATGGCTCTCTAGCCGGTGGAAAGGCAAACCGGTTCTTAGAAGGTTCGCCAGTGGAACCAACTTTGAACCAGCACCAGCGCTAGTTCTGAACCAGCACCCGGTTCTTTCCGGTGGAAAAGAGGCACCTGATCTCCGATGGTTTCCTTCAGGTTCTCTGCTTTTCTCTTCCAGTCCAAAGACCTGCACTGTAGGCTGATTGCTGTATGTAAATTGTTCCATAGTGTGTGATTATGTGTGGGATTCTACCCTGTCAATGGTATCCCCCTCCTTGTGCCCCATGTCCCCTGGGTAAGACCTCTTCAGGCTCCCTGTGACCCTATATAGGATAAGAGGTACAGAAAATGGATGGCTGGATGGACATGCTGTGGATGTGTCTGCAAAGAAATGGAGCTTAAATCTCAGGGGCATGTCAGTTTGTGTCAAATTGACATGATTGTCACTGATAGGCTGCATGACTAAACAGTCTGAGCCAGAAAGAAATCAACCTCAGTGTCATTTCATGATTCTTTATACTATTCTGTATATTATTTTCAAAACCTTTGGCATTCCTACAGTTACACTTGGTTCCAAAACCAGCTTAACCTTACCAGCTAGAGCGTTTACGGTTTAGACACCGACTCATTCTGTTGGACCTCTTTTCCAAGTCTCAAGCAAATGGATTGTTTGGGTATCGCAGGCATTGACCTTTTAATAATGCTTGTTATTCATAGTGTAAATAATATTCTCAGTAACTGACTACGGTGTCATTTCTTACCATATATTTAGAACCTGAGGTCAGGGGTATGTAGTACATTTCCCTGGCTGAGAATCAGACGAACAGTTAGTATTACACAAACCCCATTCATCATCTCACCTTGATTTGGAGCGATGTCAAGAATTCCTGACATCATCCCCCCCTAAACTCTGTTACCTTCCGAAAGCTTTACAATTATGTGTCACTTCAGCTGACAGCAACTTGATAGCATTTATCTATCTCCGGGGCTTCATGCAGATGTACGACATCTGGCATGTTTCATAGGACAATTACACATACTTCACTCGGTCTTGACACGGAGCGTTTATAGAAAACGAACCAGGACGTCTGGGATTATGGGTAATGAGGAAGGTTTATTAATAATGTGCATGTCTATGCTCAATGTAATGCAAAATTATGGCTAGTGGGGAGGGGGGGTGTTCCAGGGTTGGGGGTTTGATTCCCGCCTCCGCCTTGTGTGTGTGGAGTATGCATGTTCTCCCCGTGCCTCGGGGGTTTCCTCCGGGTACTCCGGTTTCCTCCCCCGGTACAAAGACATGCATGGTAGGTTGATGTCCATAGTGTGTGATTGAATGAGAGTGTGTTTGCCCTGTGATGGGTTGGCACTCCATCCAGGGTGTATCCTGCCTCGATGCTCGATGACGCCTGAGATAGGCACAGGCTCCCCGTGACCCGAGAAGTTCGGATAAGCAGTAGAAAATGAATGAATGAATGAATGAATGAATGAATGAATGAATGAATGAATGAATATCTAGTGTGACTGGTGGAGCAACTCGTACGGATTGCTTTGTTTGAGTTTCAGAATCACCAAGCAAATGGGGCATCGTATCCCGAAAGAACTCAACTATCTAATTCACTTTTTATGACTTATAGCTTTCCAATGGAAAAAAAAGTAACTTCGAAGTGTTCTTTCCTGGAACAGGTCCCTGCTGACCTAAAGGTCAAAGGAGTGAGTTTTTAAGCAAGTACGAACAAATACATTATTTTTATCCTTTGTTATCATTTGCACTTCCTTTATTATTGCGTACACAGATATCTTCACATGTCGCGTGCACCACGTTCCAGCTCACAGACGGACGTTCGCACCACTCGGGAGACCGAAAAGTCCAGAGCATTATGTAAAATGTTCACTTTGCTTGGATCAGGCACATTGTCAGGCTCAAGGCTATTGATGTCAAAGGCTTTTCTTTAAAATCGCCTTACTTTGACTAGCGTCGTAGTTTAGAGGTAGAACAGAGTATTTGTATGTCAATAACATGACAAAGCCTAATATTATATCAGACAGAGGTGTCCAGTCTTATCTAGAAAGGTCAGTGTGGATGCAGGATTTCATTCCTATCAAGCAGGAGCCACATCTGATTCCACCGATCTGAAAGGTTTGACTTCTGCTTGTTTGGAATGAAAACCTACACCCACATCGGCTCTTTCTGGATGACATCGGACACCTCTGATGTGAGACGCTATATAAGGCAATTTTATGATTAATGTCACCCCATAAGGTTCAGGCCGGTGTCGGTGGATCCTGGAGCTTATTACTTTGCACAGGTAAAGATAGTATATAGTACAGTATGTTCCCAAGGGGCAATAGGTCAAGTTTTAAAAGGTTTGTCATTTTTTAAATTGTAAACGCCATAAATTCCCCCTCTCAATCATCTCATCTGCTTCGGCAGGACAGTAGTTTTGTTTTTAGTTCATGTCATACGCTTTTGTTTGTTATGCTCCTTTTTGGCTTCTGGACTTATTGTTGCTTCAAGCAGTAATTTGTCATTCACGCCTTTCAATCACGGCATGTTATGCCCCTTTTCCACCGAGGCAGTTCGAGTGCAGGTTCGGAGCCTAATTTAGAACCAGTTGTTTCTGTTTCGACCGCCAAAGCACCGGCTCTGAACCAGGAAAAGTGGTTCTTAAGTAGCACCAAAACGTTGCTGGTCTAGACTTAAGAACCGCTTGTGTCAGGAGCTGTGGGCGGGGCTACTGTTAGCGCATTTGATAATGTACCTTAAGTATACTAATATTTAATATACTTTTACTTTACCGCGATATGATACGTTATCAGCACACATGATAGTAGGTAGCTACATGCTAAGGCTAAATTTTGTTCTGTGTTAACGATAAAATAACGTTATGTACTTTATCGATTACAACCTCCGTTTATACAGAAAAGAGGCATTATTGATTATCCTCCTTGCCTGTATTTTACCCCATGTTACAGACATTCCTGGATTTCCTCAAATAAACATCACTCCACTTTTAGTCTTGTGTGTTCTGCATTCACTCACCACACGCTACAGAAAGACTGCGATATCGGGTTGTGGCTAAAGGAGATATATAGTAGAGCAACATGGGGCAGGCGATCACTGAGGTAGTTACTATTATTGACGGGTGGCTTCTTTTGAGTCTCTACTGCTGGATTTGTTTAGATGTTTTTGTGTGTGTGTGATATGTTAAACCAATGGGAGTTTATTGATAGACATTTCTTGAATCTCTGACAATCTGGGAAGCCTGCTCAGAAATCATGACGGGTTAGAGCTGAATTTACGCACTTAGTTTAGAGGAGTAAATATTTTATACAGATTAATAGTTTGTCTACAAATATGTACTGATTCTTAACTAGGTTTGCCCCACAGAGCAAAGGACCACGGTGTATAAAACCATTCCTAATAGCATGGGGTGATGGATTGACGGTCTGTAGCGGAGCTTCAGACCACTTGGGATACTAGGAATGTCATTCCAAGGAAGGCTATTGTCCTTCACCTGTCATATCTCTGCATCAATTAGAGGCACTAAGGAACTGATGGGTATCCCATTGGCTCATGTAGGAAATTTAATCAGTGGCCCCTGAAAAATGACAACGCTTTCATCCAGTCGATCGCATTCAACCAATTCTCCAGTGGTCCCCTCGGATCCTAATTGAATTGGCATGTCGAGCATTTGCAGGGCAATATACACGCGGCATGCCAAATGTCAGCCTTAATGCGTTATTCCATGGACGTATGCTTCCGAAATGCTCCCTGGCCCCTCCTTACTTAACACGGGGAAGACAACGAGATTTGTTGCATCGCCTCAATCAGCAATTATGCGCCTTGCCTCGTGGCATGTGGCTAAACCAAATTAATAGCCCCCGTGAAAAAGGCGTCTTTCACAGTGCCTGACGACAGAGCAACATCGCCACATCCATCATGCTATGTCCTTGTGTTAACCGGAAGCGTCTTTTAAACACAACGGTTCATTCACAAAAAATGTTTGATGTTCACAGAGAATATTTAAAAGCGCCTCGTTCAGTCGTTCATATGCGGACGGGAGAGGTGTGAGAGAAGAGACGGTAGAAGCGAAAAGAATTTTTTATCATAGGATGGTGGTGAAATATAAAGCTCAGCTCCTGCTGTGTTTCTATTTTATTCTCATGTACACATTTCATCTCAAAGACATTTCAGTGTAAATACAAGCCCGATCCATTACACGGATGATGTAATCTCATTTGTTGAAAAGAAAAGGGCTTTATTTAAAAGAATCATGTCTAAATCCGTCTTACTAACCTTACTCATTTTTCAGATATGATATTTTTACGCACACGAGAGAATTGTCCATGTGGGACGATGGCTATCAGCCACAGCAAAGTCCACAGGAGAATATATTCAAGGCCAGAAATAGGTGAGAGGTCGTGACTGCTAATGCTAATCTTTTAGCATGGAGATTACTGTGGAAAACCCACACACTTAGAGACCGGGACTACAGACGGTTGTGTTTGGTTTGTTTTGCCATTTCTTTTTCAGCAGGACTAAAGCAAGGTCCTATTCAAGGACAAGAACGATGAGAAATTGTTCTTTTAGATTTATCCTGTTGATAAAGGAGAGTTATAGAATAGTGCTAGCAGCAGAAAGCTAATCTAGCCATGTGCCTTGTTATTTAACTTAGCTATAGGTGCGTGTGTCATCTTTTGTCTTAATCCATGTCTGTGGGAAATTTAGAAAGTAGCTAATCTTAGAAACAGTGAATCTGGTGCTATGTGTAGAATTAGCAAATCTAAATCAGCAGGACGAGTTAGCTTGTCTCGATAACAGCTAGCAATTTTTACACGGTATGTCAAACTAGCTTCTGTCAGAAACAGTTAGTGCTTCTAAAGCAGTTTGTCAAATTAGCTTAACTTGTAAACTATTAGCCGCCTGTTTATCTCCGAAGCTGTTAGCAGATCCGACACTGTATGTCGAATTAGCCTGACTTAGTAACAGCAAATTTAGTCATTATGTCAAGTTAGTTTGTCCTTGTAATGCATAGCTAGCTCATCTCTGAAGCGATTAGCCAGTCGGACTCTGTACTGTATGTGTGCCTCGAGATTCTGTTAGCACACAGATTCTACATTGTGTTTTGAACGTCTCTGAAACGGCAAACTCGATTCTGTGTATCGAAGCAGTCTGTCTGTAAAACAACAATATATAAATCTGCCGTATGTCGATAAAGTGCGAACGATCCGAGCGCTGCCATGTTCTTGAAAGAGAGCATTACGCAGCTGCTACCCTTATTGCCACTAGATGATCTGTTCCATGAAATCAGGGCATGTTTATTTGGTCTCAGCCATGAGGGAATAATAAAAAGTGTTTATTTTCAGTGGGTATTATTACAGTCATTAGAAGAGTTTTTAGAACATGGACGTTTCACAGGCAGGTTTGTCTGACAGCCGAGTCTGACGAACGGCATGCGTGGGTTTGTGACATAAGCTTTATTGCGATACATATTGCATCAAAACTCAGACTGCTGTATTATCCCAGCTCTGTTTTTCTGCGTCTGTCTCTATGATTTCCGTCTCCTCCTCACGATCCTGGCAGCAGATTCCATTTCAGCGCATCCTGGAAGTGACTGTCATATTTTTTCCCTCATACCCAGTCGTGTTATCAGCTTTGACACGATAACGAGGGCGTTTCATTCCAAGTGCTTTAAAGCCTAAAGCCACAGCTCCAGTTGTTCTTCAACATTATAAATTAATTACAGTCTCATTTAGATTCAGGATCTAAACCGAGTTTGTTTTTGGGTAACTGCTGGATTGCCAAGCATTGCGAGATTGTATTATTGGTACGTTTGCACGATAGTGAGCTTTGTAGCTTTAAATAACACTTCCTTGGTGCCAGGACTTTTTTTTTTTTTTTTTTTTAATATGATCATCTATCATGCTAACATCTTGTATCCGCAACCTCTGACTGACTCAGCATGTGCCACAAGAAGGCCAAGCGCTGTTGATGCTGCGCTACGGTCTACCCTGCCGCTCAATTCTCCCCACTCATTGGTTTACTATCGATCTGTTTATCTTAGCACTTAGCCTCATAGCATCATCAGGCAGGCAGGACCCATGTGTACTCACACTTACACACACAGCCTTAGCACAGCTATTGAAATGTGTACACATATACACACACACACACACACACACACACACACACACACACACACACACACACACACACACAATACACAAGCATGATACACTGTGCATATTTGTCTAAGCAAATCAGTGTATATATATCAACCGAATCCCATCCGCAATTTCATAGAAGGTTTATGGATAAGGATATACGCAGTGAGGGGGTGGAGTTAGCCGGAGTTAAACTTTTTTCACGCTTTTATGAAAACTTTTTAGGGATGCAGAACAAATCATAGTTTAGTCATTTGCCAGATTCATTGTAAGCATGCTCAATTAAGGAATCAAGACCAAAAAAAAAATGTCAGCATTATTACAACAACGTTAACGAGGAAAAAGACGCTCGTATTCATTCGCGGACGCTTTTCAAAAAATAAACCGAAAAAAAAATTTGGTTACGACAATATTTATGACGATAAATCCCGATTTAAACAATAATAAACAATTATACAATCTTTTATCTCTGACCAATCAGAATCAAGAATTCAACAGTGCTACAGTATGTTAACTAATACAGAAAAAAAGGTTTTAAAAGTTCCTTAACGTGAACCGCAGGTTTTATGCAAATTGTTCTTGGTGTACAATTTTTTTGATTGCTAGTTTTTGATCGTTTACAATTTTTTTGATTGCTAGTTTTTGATCGTTTACAATTTTTTTGATTGCTATTTGATAACAGAGTCATGAAAGGCTTGTGAGCAACAACCAGCCTTGAAAGTTATTCATTAGTCACCTTTAGTCATTTATTTCCCAGTTTATTTTCCGGTTTGGTCATGTGGCTTGGCGATTGACCTTCAGAGCTCTAGGATTAACCCCTGACTCCTGATGTCACTCCACCATCACTGCCATGTTGCCTTCCAAGAATTCATCACAGCCCTGTTGGCTGTCATGTGACCCAGATCTTGTTTGAAGAGCTCATTAATATTCACGGAAACTGAGCCGGATAGCTGCGGCGTTACCAACGGCAACATGGATGACCCCAACATCACTGTTCTCCATCCACTGACCCGCGATCTCCCTCTTGTTGTATCTGCTTTCCAATTCATGCACGCATCATAAACATGCATCTTCACCGACTCACAATCAGATAAAGATATACGCATAATATGCAAATTTCTGCACATAAATATCATCTGATCATGCAAATCAGTACCGGTGAGGCCGGCGATTAGAGTTAACATTTTTTAATTATCTAAATTGATTTTTTTTTTTTTAATGAAATGCAACATGTGTAAACAAGCACTGAGCATTAAATCGGATTAAGCCTCATGATATGGATTTGTGTTCATAAAGAAAAACAAGAGGCCATGTGTCAATACGATACATGTCACAACATATCGCCCTTAGTCAAATATCGAAAAGCAATTTGTTATTCAGAAGACTAGAGATTAGAGAGCCGGCTCACTCGCAGCGTGGTGTAAATAAACTCCTCGGAGTGACTGAGAGACTCTTCGGCTCAGCACGCTCGAGCGGACGTGGCCGACTTGAATTTAAATAAATCTGAGGAAAAAAAAACACGCTTCTCTGACGACGGAGTGATTTGTGTACCGTAGCAAACACTCCGCGAGGCCGACGTCATTAATAATTCATGAACGGAGGTGCGATTAAAAGGAGCGCTGGCAATCTGTCTGTTATTGATTTTCCTACTCAACACATTTACAGTACTAATAAAGGATTAACTGGAGCACCGTGTTCCTTCGCCCACATTTTCATTCCTTAATCTGTAGGTGTCACGGACGGTGTGTATGTATGTGGTGCGTACGGAATAACACACGACCGGGTGGAGCCATTTCGTCCGAGAACGTACACAACATACACAACGGTTCCACCGGTCTCAGTTTTTTTCCGCACAGACGTTTGTACTGTATCTTCAGAGTAAATGTTGATATCGAACCCATTTCTGCTCTCGGAGACGTTCCGAGTGTCTATTCGTCT
This sequence comes from Tachysurus fulvidraco, assembly GCF_022655615.1. Taxonomy (NCBI): domain Eukaryota; kingdom Metazoa; phylum Chordata; class Actinopteri; order Siluriformes; family Bagridae; genus Tachysurus; species Tachysurus fulvidraco. Next base: position 2,996,187 of record NC_062543.1, on the reverse strand, counting down.
AAAAATCGGCTGGAATTTGACACTCGACTTTAAAATTCTGTGTAAGATTATCAACAGAGGGAAAACTCATGTCTAACACTGAAAACTAACAGATTCCTGACTCATCTTAGATCAGACTTGAGGAGATAAAATCCTTCATCGTGCCACTGCTCGTTTCTCAAGCTTAGACATGTGTGATCTACGGAGATGTGCAGATGTCCATCCAGATTCTTCGTATAGTTTTAGTCGTCACTCCGGAGAGACGAAAAAGCACAACAAATTTTTGTTTGAGAGCATGAAAGCTGTTAATCCGCCGTGTGACAGCTGTCATGGCGGGAAATTACGTCCAGACGTCACGGCTTATAATTTATGCATCTCATCAGGGTGGCTGATCGGGAACTCGGATTCGCTTTGACCCCAAGCCGATCTTCCCAGCATCCTCAGACTGTGTGTTTTAGCAGACGGGTGGATGGACAAAAGATCCAACAGATCGGTCTTCACGAGCCACTCGGGAAGGGGGCGGAGCCGGACAGAGACAGTTGGCAAACGGGGCCCTTTTGTAGGTCATTAGTCAGCACTACATCTCAGCACGCTCGGAGGAGCCATTAGAAAACAAACACAGGAAATGAAGCGGGGTGAATAAGGGTGAGGTCAAGCTGCCTCTCGACCTGTTTGACCCCGGGGTGATTAGCGAGGGTACGAAGAGAGACTGGCTGGCTGTGAATCCAGGAACCAAACCAAACTCTTTCGGTGGAAAGGAGAGAGGAGAGGAGAGATCCTGAAAGTCCTCGAAACAACCTCAAAAAAAAATTTTCCTTTCAATTCTGCTTCACACATACTTTTAGAACCTGATAGGAATCCAGCACAAATATATATATTTAGCATCTGTCGGTAAAAATAGAACTAACGATAGGACTCAGACAGGCTTGGATTAGGGTTTGTGTCAATGTCAAGCTATAAATACTGATATAGAACCAGAGCAAAAGCCTTTTGTGTCCCCAGGGATGTTGAGAATAAGAAGAGAAAAGCCACATCCATCAGTTCTCAGAATCCCTGTCACTTTAATTGAGATCAGATGACGTGCAGTTGTTCGAACCTAAACGGAACGGAGGAAAAGAGACGAGGAAACAACAAACAACAAAAAAAAAAAGATTTTTTTTTTTTTTTTTTACAAATTCTGTAAGATAATTGTAAAGATAACAAACAGCTTTTTCCAGAACAATCTAGAAATGTTGATTTTAGGTTAAAGAAACAAAGATTATTTTCAGTTCTTTCTGAAGTTTTCTATAAGGTTTTCTTTACAGCTTTTGTACTTGATTTCTTACGATTTGTTTGGTAGATGTTTCAAAACAAGGGGGGCACGGTGGCTTAGTGGTTAGCACGTTCGCCTCACACCTCCAGGGTTGGGGGTTCGATTCCCACCTCCGCCTTGTGTGTGTGGAGTTTGCATGTTCTCCCCATGCCTCGGGGGTTTCCTCCGGGTACTCCGGTTTCCTCCCCCGGTCCAAAGACATGCATGGTAGGTTGATTGGCATCTCTGGAAAATTGTCCGTAGTGTGTGAGTGAATGAGAGTGTGTGTGTGTGTGTGTGCCCTGCGATGGAGAATAAATGAATGAATGTTTTGAAAATAGTCTGGAACTGTGCAGTAACCTAAAGTTATCCTGATCGTACAGAAAATGTTGCTGGAAAATTCCCAGAACTTGTATGTAACCTGATGTTAACCCATGATTGTCCAGAGAACGTTCTCTAACGTTTTAATAACCTTTTGGGAACCTCACACAAGCCTTTAACCATCCCAGCACCGTTTCAGGAACCTTTCTGTCTTTGTGGACCAAAAGTAAAGCATTCAGATAGAAACGTCAGTGCAGCGTTCTGACAGGATCTCTGCAGACGTTCCTCTCTTTCTCGTTCCTCCTCTGATCCAACAGAATATACGTCGTTGTGATGCTTTATAATGCTTTCATCTTTAAAGACACACGAAACCCTTTCGATGAATAGCTTAGAGTGAGCGCTGTAGATCCGTCACACGTTTGTTATTCACACGCATGACACAAGCGAGTCAGACTTTCAGCTTAAAATGCAGAAAGCACGAAGCTCGACAGCCGACGTTCTCTTCGCCGACCGTCATGTCTGACATGCGCAGAAATCCTTCGAGGTGGAGAATTAAATGTGGAATCAGACCGGAAGGTTGTAACAGACCTCATCATCGATACAAGCTTGAAATGATGAAATGTCACAAAATGGTTGATGACGATAATTATTTTGTTGGCTGATTAAAAAAAAAAAAAAAAGCTGAGCTTTTACTTTACTAACTTTAACTTTAAAAGTGACTCATAATCATGTTGTTTATTGGGGATTTAAATCTACATCTGGATTTTTAGGACAATTTCTGTTATTAAAAGTGCTAACTTCAGTCTTCTTCGAATTTATTCTGCAAATCATCAGGGATAAAGGACATGTATGAAATAACTTTTATTGGATCTTTTATCTGAATATATCATCTCTAGTATTGTAGAGAAAAAAAAAACAGAAATACTTCAGAAATACTACAAATTCTTAAAGTCCCGAGTGTCTACTTTTATACGAGCTTCATATTAACACCACTGCGGTGTGAGACACGAGGAAGACGTTCAATGATCTACATGGACGAAGCAAATCAGGAACAAATTATAAGTAAATATGTAAAGTTTATTTGAAAAATAGAACTCATGTGTTAGGTACTGTAGCATATCTTCTGGATTGGTCGCTATTTGTTATGGCAGCTGGGTAAAGACACAAATACCCTGTCGTTCCTTTTGAACCAGAAATATAAAGCTCCGGTTTGGACCCCGCCGTTGCCCCGGGCTGATTTAGACTCAGTCACAGTGCCTTCATGATGTTCATTCATCTTTCTTTTCTTCCTCTGCTGTGCAGTCAAAAAGTTCAGTGCAGGTCACTGACTACTCGGCTGAGCCTGTTGGATGAGGAAAGCGAACAAATTGAAAAAAAAAAAACGGAAAAACTCATGATGTGGCATGGTAGCATGGCCCAGAGGTTGTTGAGAGCAGATGGAAGGCTGGAAAATGGCAGGAGCTATAACACTAGCCAACGGCTCCTGTCCTCTAATGTGTCATTCGAGAGAAAAATCACTTTTGGACAGTAGATGGAGGAAAGGAACGACCGACGGAGCAACTATAGGCCTATTGTTGCCAAGGAAAAGAGAACTTTTTATTTTTGCTTACTATTAATTATACATTTGCTTCTTTTTTGTTTCTAAGGACACAGCGTAGGGCTGGATTAGCTATATTTGTGACCCTGTATCCAGGATATAATAGTAATAATAATAATAATAATAATAATAATAATAATAATAATAATAATAAGTCAGCATGAAGCATTATGGAACTGTTTTTTCCATAAGCAGTCACTGAAAAGGTTGCACACGGTCATTGCAAATGACTGTTGTTGTTTTTTTAGCCACGTTTTACTCTTATAAGTGAAGAAAAGCAAGAAAAGGGAAAATTATCACTCGTGTAATTCGATCGCAAGCTTTATCCATTAACCCACAAGTTCGAGTTTGTTTCTCTTCCTGGAGGATGAATCTTTCCTTTCATATATTGTACTAACTAAAGCACTATTCGGACAGGATTAGTTTTACGTGGGGGGTAAAGGAATTATTACCAGAGCTTCTCGTGATCTTAGTCCCATCCGAATGTGCCATCTCGGTAATCATTACGGACAACGTCAGTAAAGATTACGGCGACTTTTACCTTCTGTAAAAAGGTCCGGAAAAATGACCTCAGGTAATACTGATCCTGTCCGAATAGACCCGCTGTAAATATGTACGGTAAAATTCCGTCATTTCCTGTTTAAAAGTAGTTTTTGGCGCGTTTTGCAAGCATGGAGGCGCCATGTTGTCTGTTTGCGCACGTGATAACAGGAAGCGACGTCATACGCACATGACGACAAGGAGGTTACTGTGGTGCGTAAAGCGAGTTACCCCTCCCACTTCTGCTAGCTTTACTGAGATGTCTTGTCCCGTGCGAATTGTCCAATTAATATTACAGACGTCCTGAGGTAAAATTGCATTACTCCACGTCCCCACGTAAAACTAATCCCGTCCGAATAGGGCTTAAGTTAACGACATGATCTAGACAAGGTGTTTCAATTCCTGATCGATTTAGTCGGGTAATAAAGAAATTTCCGAGCTGCCAAAGATTCACTTCAGATGAGTTTGATTAATGAAGGAATTAGCCAAAACATTAGCATGTTAATGATACAAACTGTTGTTACACCTGATGCTAGTTTAAAGCCTATATAAGTTTAATCTCTTTATAGGAATAACGTCGGCTTTGGTACAGTTTTCTTTTTAAATGTAGTTCATCAGCCAAGGCTTTATTTATATCTTTATTTTTGACGTGTTGCTACAAGGCTGCTAAACGTCTTAGCAACGTTAGCTTCTGAGCTTCAGCGCATGTAAGTTTCACACACGGAAAACATCCTAGCAGTTTATATTTCCGTTACATTCGTGGGTTTGTTTCATTGTTGCCGCTTTTTCGAATCTTTTTTTTTTTTTGTTTGGTTGTTTGTTTTATGGCTGCTGTTTTATTGTTTTATGACTTTTGAAATCCAACCTTAACTTCTGTATACGCAGAGTGTGAAATCGTACACGAGCTATGATTAAGTTTTTCATGTCAGATTTCATTTTATTTGGTTTTATTATTAAAGTCCAGACACAATAACGGCAGTGTGGAGATCTCAGGACACAACCATACTGCGCTCTGCCCACATCGTGCCCCTAGACGTAAACACGCGTTAATTTCGACCGCGTGCTTCACCGCCGTCTACTTGAATTTCGGAAGCTTTTTTTTCATGAGCTCACGCTGCTTAAAACCCGGAGTTTGACTGTCCTCGGGTTTTGGTTTGCTTCCTGGTTTATTTTTTCTTCTCTTCCCTCCGGGTTTGGTTCTGCCTCATCTTCTCCTCACACAAGACCTTCTTATTGATCAGTCATGACTTTTCAGTGCTCATACATTAGCGGCGAGAGCAGCGCGCTCCGGGCTAGGATCGACCGACGCTAAATAATGAATCGGGGTCTTAACGTTTGAATGTTCAGCATGGCGATATCAGGTTCCGTCGATCCCTTGATGCCGTTCTGTCAAATGTATATCTCATAATCGATCCTGTTCGATAGGATCGATTGACAGCCAGGATTTTGGTACGGAGTCCGCTTCATTATCTTGGATTTCCAGAGGATTAAAAGGATCTGATGGAATTTTGCATATTCCTGACTAAAATATTTTGAGGTTTTTCAACAGCTTGAGGTTATTGGTCAGATGCCACAGACCGCCTTTTTGAAAGAATTACGAAGTCTTTCCATCTTCTGTCTTCACCAGTCACTCACTTACTCATTCTTCCATCAATCACATGATATTCTGTGATGCTGAGCCAATAAAGCCAGAGCAATAGATCGAGAGAGAGAGAGAGAGAGAGAGAGAGAGAGAGAGAGAGAGAGAGAGACTCTACTCAATAAAGCTCTGCTGGAAATGTGTAATTAAAGGAACTAATGATGGCCATAAACACTGCAGTGTCTAATCATTCGACAAGGAGGTGTTAGAATAGAAGGTGTGTGTGTGTGTGTGTGTGTGTGTGTGTGTGTGTGTGTGTGTGTGTGTGTGTGTCTGTGTGTGTGTGTTAGGAATCTTCCGATATTGCTATTGCGGTATAATTAACACTCGTCTGTTATCAAGGTCACACTGGCAGGCATTGACCTCAGTATTTCTGGTTCCTGAGGTAATTGAGAGAACCAGGAGGAGCTAAAAACCTCAATAAGCTGTATGTGATCACGTGCCGAACAAACGATGGGCAGTTATTCCATGAGGAACCTCGAGGCACTGTGTGTAAGGGGGGGGGGGGGGGGCACCTAGGGGCAGTTCATGATTGTATCCTCCAAATGGAGCTTTACCTGGAGAACCCGCAGGAAACCCAGACGGTTATAAACAGGACCTGATGGAGCTGTGAGGTGGGAACGGTCACCGTGACGTGTGTAAAGTTTGTTGTGTCGCATTAACTCATTAATCTTATTGTGTCTGATGTCTTTCATTAGTTTCTCCATCCATCCTCCATCTTTTTTTCTTTCTTTCTTTTTTATGTTCTTTCTTTCTTTCTTTCTTTCTTTCTTTCTGTTTGTTCTCCTTTTCCTTTTCCTTTTATTCTTTCTTTCTTTCTTTCTTTTTTATGTTCTTTCTTTTTTTCTTTCTTTCTTTCTTTCTTTCTTTCTTTCTTTCTTTCTTTCTTTCTTTCTTTCTTTCTTTCTTTCTGTTTGTTCTCCTTTTCCTTCCTTGGTTTCTTTCTTTCTTTCTTTCTTTCTTTCTTTCTTTCTTTCTTTCTGTTTGTTCTCCTTTTCCTTTTATTCTTTCTTTCTTTCTTTCTTTCTTTCTTTCTTTCTTTCTTTCTTTCTTTCTGTTTGTTCTTCTTTTCCTTTTTTTCTTTCTTTCTTTCTTTCTTGCTTTCTTTCTTTCTTTCTTTCTTTCTTTCTTTCTTTCTTTCTTTCTTTCTTTCTTTCTTTCATCTCTCCATTCTTTATTCATCTTTACTAGGAGCAATGTGTTCATGTCTTTCATTTCTCATACACTATGGCAATTTCATAACTTACAGCAACATATTAAGAACCAGAGATGGGGGCCTCGAGTCATATGACTTGACTCGAGTCAGACTTAAGTCACAAATTTGAGACTTGAGACTTGCTTGTGACTCGCACGCGTGTGACTTACTCCCACCTCAGTTAAGAACATACTCTTTATCCGTTAACACTTCCATTCGATCCTGCTTTCCTTTCTGTAAGATCAGCACTCGGCGATAAACCGAGTCGGAGACAGTGACATATTTGCATATCGTAACCTGAGGCTACAAAGCTTTTGTCTCCGAATCACTTTGATAGTTTTCCCGTCTTTTTCTGGTTATTAAGTGAAGGAAAGGGCAGAAATCTCTCCGACTGTGTGAGACACAGCAGGACGGTTGTGAGCTGTGATCCCCGACAAAAAGAGCTACATGAACAAGTGTGAACTCTGCCACTTGACCCTCGTTGCTGAAACCGTCGTTATTTTTAATTACGTAACACGTGTTCGTGACCCGGGCGTGTGAATCGGATCACAGCCCGTGCTAGTAGACGATCGCACGTGTTAATTAAACGAACATCATCAAGTAATGAAGTGCAATTATGATGACGCAACACTCTGAGCACTCAGCACTCTTCTCTGAGCTCATCTCTGTACAGGGGAAATAACAGAAGTCTGCAGAGAGATGGAGGGAGAGAAAGAGAGGGGGAGGGAGGAGTGGTGAAGTGATAAAAGTGTTATTGATTGTGATCTGTGCAAACACATTACAAGTTGATGACTAAAGAGCAGCCAGGATTCCTTCTTCTCTTCTTTTCTTTTCTTTTTGTTCTTTTTTCTTTTTTGTTTTTGTTCTTTTTTTCTTTTCTCTTCGTTTATTAATCTCTTCATTTTTTATTGAGTTTGATATCTTTCTTTCTTTCTTTCTTTCTTTCTTTCTTTCTGTTTGTTTGTTCTTCTTTTCCTTTTATTCTTTCTTTCTTTCTTTCTTTCTTTCTTTCTTTCTTTCTTTATTTATTTATTGGTTTATTTATTTACTTATTTATTGTTTATATATGTATTTATTTATTTATTTATTTATTTATTTATTTATTTATTTATTTATTTATTTATTTATTTATTTATTTATTTATTTATTTATTTATTTATTTATTTATTTATTTATTTATTTATTTATTTATTTATTTATTTATTTATTTATGTTTGTTATTATTTTTATTTATTATTAGTTATTTCTTTCTTTCTTTCTTTCTTTCTTTCTTTCTTTCTTTCTTGCTTTCTTTCTTTCTGTTTGTTCTTCTTTTTCTTTCTTTCGTTCTTTCTTTCGTTCTTTCTTTCTTTCTTTCTTTCTTTCTTTCTTTCTTTCTTTCTTTCTGTTTGTTCTTCTTTTTCTTTCTTTCTTTCTTTCTTTCTTTCTTTCTTTCTTTCTTTCTTTCTTTCTTTCTTTCTTTCTTTCTTTCTTTCTGTTTGTTCTTCTTTTTCTTTCTTTCTTTCTTTCTTTCTTTCTTTCTTTCTTTCTTTCTTTCTTTCTTTCTTTCTTATCTTATCTTTCTTGCTGTTTAGTTGAACTTGCTATACACGAATAGGTTACAGCTTCTTTCAGCACACTAAGGGCCTTTTTACACCCGGTCACTTCATGTGTTGTTAACTCTGTTCCATTTACATCAGGCCACATAAACGCGTCTCGGCGAATCGGATATCGATCCGATCTTTCTGCTCCCGCCCAATATGCTAATATATTTTACCTCATTTCCGGAGTAATTGAAACAGAACACGCTTCGGTGTGTGCGTTGCTACAAAAAACAGCATTTACTGTTTGCTGCATTTTCGCTGACGGCAGCAGCGCGTTTTAAGACCCGACGAGACGCCTGGGTGAAAGATCGGAGTGTTTGTTTCTGGCGCGATGCACGACTCGCGAGTCACATGCGAGTGACGTACTTCCGTTTGGGAGGAGTATAGCGCTGACGCATGTGGCTTAAACAACCACATTTATTTACACCTGTCCAGTTTCATCTGAAACGCGTCCCAGACCACCTCCTGAAGGGGTTTGTGCGCTCGGGTTTATATCCGTCTCGAAAACGTTTCGGAGGGCAATTAGACCTGGTGTTTTTACCATCGGATAGATATCGGATCACAGAAAACTTATGAAGTGACCAGGTGTAAAAAGCCCCTGAGGTGTCCATGTTGTTTAGGTGTACAGGTTTGTGTAGCTCAGTCGGGTAACGCAGCAGGTTGTTATTCTCTTCGTTCCTGATGCTCTCTCATTAGGGTGTGTGGGAGGTTCGACTGTGTGACACTCGGCATCAGCAGCACTTGATGACTGTTCTCCTGAGAACCGACTGTCATTCAGTGTGTCAGATCCAAAGGGCTGCGTTAATCAGGTGCAGACCCCGGTGACTTATGGGGGCTAAAATATGTGTGATTGCTCGGCTCACTGCTGCTAATACAGAGCTGTGAAGGAGCTGTGACACTGAGGCTGAGATGTGTCTCTCTCTTACCTTTCTGTATCTATTCATCCATCCATCCATCCATCCATCCATCCATCCATCCATCTACCTGTCTCTCAATTGTTTCTTTCTCTAAAGTTCTGTCTGCTGATTTCTTGCCTCTGTCTGTCTGTCTGTCTGCCCCCCCCCTCCCTTTGCAGAGTCGCTGCAGTAATTAATATGCATTAGCCAACTGTGTAATTTGGTGTGGTTTGTTTCCAGCAGACCGATATAAATCACGTCAGGTGTGGGACTGAGGGAAAGGGGAAGGAGGGATGAAGGGACGGAGGGACGCAAAGAAGGACGGTGGACATACTTTGAGAAACTAGCTGTCGAGTCGGTCTCTTCGATAAGGACACACACTAATTTTATATGCTAGCAGAGGATTGAGATAGATTATTTAGTGCCGTGCATCCTTCAGCTCCGGCACTGACAGCGCGGCGACGTTTCATTAGCGCTTATCGTCTCGCAGACTGGGATTTGAAAAGCTTCAGACGGTTCACATGGAATTGCAATTTAGTGATACCGTCAGCAGCCGCTCTCTTTTCTCAGGTGGCTTCTTTGCTCTGTATTATGGAAAATCTCACTCAGAGGAGCATTCGTCTGCCGTTTTTTTTTAGTTTTGAATGGGTTCCTTTCAACGGAGACACCCCTGAGCTGCAAGCTAATGACGCTTTGCTGTAATCGTACCTTGACAAAGAGCTTCCTCCTTCTTTGCTGCTCAGTCTTTACCTAATGTAGATTTATTACGTAACCCACCTAAGGCATTTTCTCCCTATTTTACTCCCAGTATTAGCACAGATATGTTACCCTGGCCCTGAATAGTAAGGTTTCAGAAAAAAATAAATAAATAAAGCCTTTCTATGAGCAGACCTATTGTGCATTCTGCCCAAGCTGGGGACAAACCATTTACGGATAATGACTGGTTGTGATGGCAAGGCTGTATATCAGTGTAAATATAATATAAGGCTACAAGTTAAAACCTGCTTTTTATAAAGCATTCAATTATCCTTGTGTCATTTCAGCTTAGTCAGATGTGCAAAGGATGTATAAAGTGTGTGTAGTGGGGGCAAGTTGTGGCCTAATGGTTAGCGAGTCTGACTCCCAACCCTAAGGTTGTGGGTTCGAGTCTCGGGCCGGCCACGACCGAGGTGCCCTTGAGCAAGGAACTGAACCCCCCAAGTGCTCCCCGGGCGCCGCAGCATAAATGGCTGCCCACTGCTCTGGGTGTGTGTTCACGTTGTGTGTGTGTTCATTTAAGGACATGCACAGTGCCAGACCGTCTTATTCGAGCATGCGATAGCCGAGTCCGTCAGCGCACGTCACTGACAGAGTTTGATTTTCTTGTCCTGTTCTCATCATCTCATCTTCCTGTCCTTGATGGACGAATCCAATATGAATGCACCGTGTCGTGTACGGTTTGATGACTCGGATGACTCTTCGGCCGATGCGTCCTCAATCTGCTTGTTGTCATGATTTTTGCTCATGTGAGATGGTAATGGTTCAACCCAGCAGGTGTCTCCAAGCCAGATGGGAATGGCTCCGACCTGAGCTCCATCTGTCTCTCGGGAGCCTGCAAGTGATCCAATCCCACTCAGCAGGCTCATCGTGGGGGGACAAAAGTTACAGTAGGTCCTAAATTAAACCCAGTTTGAAACTGCCAGAAGCTCCTGTCTTACACCTGAGAATATTCCATGACACGTTGACTTAATCTGTTTCGATTTTTAGTAGTTTAAGTTATTTTTAACATTTTTTCCCCCCACCACTGTGGAGAGGGACATGAAGAACAAGGACAAAACAGGCGCAAATTCCTTTTTTTTTGGCCTCTGGGAAAGAATCCACCTGTTTCATGTTCTTCCCAAGTCACCAAAAAGGCTACACTAAAAGATGGGATGTGGTAGCCTAGTGGGTAAGGTGTTGGGCTACCAATCGGAAGGTTGTGAGTTCGATTCCTACGTCCACCGACCTGCCACTGCTGGGCCCTTGAGCAAAGCCCTTAACCCTCATTTGCTCAGTTGTATAAAAATGAGATAATGTAAGTCACTCTGGATATAAGGGTGTCTGCTAAATGCTGTAAATGTAAAAGACGGAAGGTTCTCCCAGGGTTCAACACAAAAGCCGTGATGAATGTAGATTTCTCAAGAAAAAAAACAAACACCTACTGTTCGGTGTTGTGGCTCGGATTTCATCGAGCTCGGCCCGAGAACGTGCTGCCGGATGTATTTATTCTTGGCAGTGTGCTGCCTGCGTTGTTAGCGAGTTGAGCTGTTATTGGGTTAAACTCGGTGGTGTTGATACAGGCCACCATGTCTGTTTAAGGCCTGTATCAACCTTTCTTTGTAAACGAGTAAACCTGTCAGCCGTAATCAGGCCCATGCCACGCCGTATCTGTGGTAACATTTAAATACTGCCACTTGTGCCAGGGAACGTGTGGCTGACTGCCAAGGCCCTGTAATGTTCAATCTTTCAGTAGGTTTCATTCACTGTAAAAGAACGTAGAAAATAAAGCGACACAAACCAAACCGATGCCAGGTTTCTCCAACAAGCCCTCAGACAGATACGTCTCAGACAAACAGGTCTATTACAAGGAATTGTTCATTTTTATCCTTCAGCCAAATGCTTTTTAGTCGGTAAAATTGGGACTTTGTAGTCTATTTGTGTCGTTGTCATCTGTTCAAAAATAGCACCTAATAAATTCACCAATCGGAAGACGAAACGCAATCTCTATCTCGAGAGAGAGAGCGCATGAGAGAAAGAGAGAAAGAGGAACGCGGACAGAGAGAGAGAACCAGAAGAAGAAAGGAAAGAAGAAGAAGAAAGAGAGAGAAAAAGACGCCGACGTGAAGAAAGAAAGAGAGAGGAGCAGCGAGGAAAGAGAGAAGGGAAGAAAGAAAGAGAGAGAGCAGAAGAGAGAAAGAAAGATCACGAACGAGAAAGACAGAAAGTACATAGACGAGAGAGAGAAAGAGAGAAAGTAGAGAAGGAGAAGAAAGATAAAGAGAGAAGTAGAGAACGATGTTTAGAAAGAGAGAGAGAAAGAGAGAAAGAGTAGAAGAGGAATGAAAGAAAGAGAGAGAGAGAAAGAGAGAAAGTAAAGAAAGAAAGAAAGAAAGAAAGAGAGAAAGAAAGAAAGAAAGATAGAGAGAAAGAGTAGAAAGAGCGAAGGGAAGAAAGTAAAGAAAGAGCAGAAAGAACAGAAAGAAAGAGAGAACAGAAAGAAAGAGAGAAAGAGAGAAGGGAGAGAGAGAGATAAGAGATAAATAAATGAAAGAAAGAGAGAGAGAAACAGAGAGAAAGAGAGAAGGACGAGAAAGAAGAGAGCTAGAAAGGAAAGAAGTAGAGTAGAGTAAACGAGAGACAAAGAGAGAGAAGGGAGTAAAGAAAGGAAAGCAGAGAGAGAAAGAGACGAAGAGCGAAGAAGAGAGAACGAAGAAAGAACAGAGACAAAATGAAAGAAAGAAGGGAAGAAAGAAAGAAAGAAGAAAGAAACTGAAAGAGAGAAGAGAAGGACTAGAAGCGGAAGAGAGAAAGAACGAAGCAAAGATGAGAGCACGAGATAGAGAGAGAGATGAAGAGAGTAGACGCCAAGAGCACGAGAGATGCGCGAAAGAAAGCGAGCGTAGCGAGAGACTAAAGAGAGAATAGTACGACAAGAGAGAGAGAAGAGAGAGACGTAGAGAGTAGAGAGAAAGAGAGAAAGAACGAAAGAAAGATGAGTGGAAAGAGAGAAAGAGAGCAGGATATGAAAGAAAGAAAGAAGAAAAGGAAGAATGAGAAATGAAAGACAAGTGAAAGAAACGAGATAGGTAAGAAAGAAACACGAAGAAGTAAAGAAGAACAGAAAGAAAGACTAGAGAGAAAGAAAGGAAGTATGGGAAGAGAGAAATAAAGAAAGAAAGATGAGAAAGAAAGAAATAAAGAAAGAAAGAAAGAAAGAGAGAGGAGAGAGATGTAGAGAGAAAGAAACGAGAGAGAAAGAAATGAAGATGAAAGAAAGTAAAGAAAAGTAAGAGCGAAAGAAAGTGTAGAAGGGAAGAGCAGAAAAGAAAGAAAGAAAGATAGAGGTATGAGAGTAAATGAGAGAGTAGAGAAAGTATGATGAGTAGATAGATCGCGATAGATGGAATGAAATAGAGAGAGATGAGTAAAGAATGAAAGAAGAAGAAAGAAAGATGAGATAGAGTAAATCACATGAAATAAGTAGAAATAATAGACGAGAAAACATAGAAAGACGTAGATAAGATAACGTAAGAAAGAAAGGATAGAGAGATCAAGCTAGTAGAAAGAAATATAGAGCCCAAAAGAATCAATAACTATCTGCTAAAGAAAGTAAAGAAACAGTAACGAAAGGACTGAAAGAAAGAAGAAATAGCAATATCTCAAGAAATAAATCACACATCAACTCACTCAATCACTATAACTACGATCTCTCACTCAATGAAATGAAACGCTATCTCTCTCGCAGTAACTAATACAATATATAACATGCACTCACTCTCTAACTAACTCTCTCTCTAAATCACTAACTGCTCATCTCTCTCAACTCGAGTAGAACGATCAACTCTCAATAACTAACTATATCAAATAAATAAATACTCTATCACTACACTACGACTCACTAATCTAGACAATCAATATCTATATCTCTATAGAACTCTCTCTCTCTCTCTCACTCACTCTCTCACTCTCTCACTCTCTCACTCACTCACTCTCTCACTCACTCACTCACTCACTCTCTCTCACTCACTCACTCACTCACTCACTCACTCACTCACTCACTCACTCACTCACTCACTCACTCACTCACTCTCTCATTTACTCTCTCATTCACTCACTCACTCTCACTTACTCACTCACTCATTTTCTACCGCTTATCCGAACTTCTCGGGTCACGGGGAGCCTGTCATCGGGGCATCGAAGCAGGATACACCCTAGACGGAGTGCCAACCCATCACAGGGCACACACACACACACACACACACACACACACACACACACACACACTAGAATAATCAACAATATCTTCATATAGGGAATTGAACATGTTTTTGAGGGGTTTTCTTCTTACCAGAATTATTCTGCATTTCTTCATTATAATCACCGAACACAAACCCATTCCAGGAAGAACTTCTGTCTGAAAACTTTTCAAGACAAGAAAGGCATTGATGAAATAACAAGACATATGGTAATAGCGTTGGCATTGTTTGAAAGAAACCTGTTACCACTGTGTGAGATGAATGTGAAGAACAGACTGGTAGAATCTGTCTTTCTTTTTTTTTTACTCGTCTTTCCAAGGTTCAGCAGGGGGGATGGACGTCAAGCATCACCAGACCTTATATGACTGACTCATTGTGAACTCAATCAGTTTAGATTGCTGATCCATTCAAACTTGGACAAAAGCACGGCCAGACGGCGTGTTTGCCAGTCGGTGCCCGTTCCATCTTCCCTACAGAGCCACCAACCTTCTGTTCTGTCTATGTAGCAGCAAAAGAGAAGGACTAATCCTCGCCACAGGCCGTTGGTTAAAACCCTCACCGATGCCACCACTCAGTGCTCTAAGCTGGAAATCGCCCAATCCCAGCTTGAGGCTTGGGTCAGTCCCAGCCATGTCGCAGGACGCTAATCAGGACGCTAATTGTGTAAAGAAGACTAATGAAAAACTCTGCTGGAAAGAGAGCAACAGGCTCACAGGCATAATACCTTGGCAGTGCGTTGACAAGAAACTATTTACATATATTTGTAGACAAAAAACTGAACCAGCGTACGTGTAAAGCTGGGTTTTGGTGACCTGCAGAAATGATTTTTTTGTGCATTCACCACTACAGTATTTCTTTTTGCTTGTATGGAACAAAGGGTACTATAAAATTGGCACATTCTTGTTGTTTAATAAACTCTTCACTTCTCAAATCTCTGGAATTCTAACACATTTGTTTGACATCATTATTGCCCCTTTTCCACCGAGGCAGTTCGAGTGCTGGTTCGGAGCCAGAGCCCAATTTAGAACCAGTTGTTTCTGTTTCGACCGCCAAAGCACCGGCTCCGAACCAGGAAAAGTGGTTCTTAAGTAGCACCAAAACGTCGCTGGTCTAGACTTAAGAACCGCTTGCGTTAGGAGCTGTGGGCGGGGCTACTGTTAGCGCATTTGATAATGTACCGGTTTGCCTTTCCACCGGCTAGAGAGCATCACAGCGCCGAGT
The DNA here is from genome assembly GCF_022655615.1 of Tachysurus fulvidraco. Classification (NCBI taxonomy): domain Eukaryota; kingdom Metazoa; phylum Chordata; class Actinopteri; order Siluriformes; family Bagridae; genus Tachysurus; species Tachysurus fulvidraco. Next base: position 2,980,931 of record NC_062543.1, on the reverse strand, counting down.
GTGACGTCACTGTATACGTGTCACGTGTCCCAGCGACGTTAGCGCAGCAGCGACAAACACAAACACAACAACAATGGCGGATGTTGCTTTACTGTTAATGCTCATGGCTTTGCGAACCTACATCGGCATCCAAACGCTGCGAATAAAACGTGTACGTGCGGCTCCGTGTAATCTGGATAAATGGAGGTTGTAATCGATAAAGTACATAACGTTATTTTATCATTAACACAGAAAAAACATTAGCCTTAGCATGTAGCTACCTACTATCATGTGTGCTGATAATGTATCATATCGCGGTAAAGTAAAAGTGTATTAAACATTAGTATACTTAAGGTACATTATCAAATGCGCTAACAGTAGCCCCGCCCACAGCCCCTAACGCATGCGGTTCTTAAGTCTAGACCAGCGACGTTTTGGTGCTACTTAAGAACCACTTTTCCTGGTTCAGAGCCGGTGCTTTGGCGGTCGAAACAGAAACAACTGGTTCTAAATTAGGCTCCGAACCTGCACTCGAACTGCCTCGGTGGAAAAGGGGCAAATGTGCCATTTCTATATAAGAAGGTTTTAGCCATGCAACCTGGAAAGAGATTTACTTTTTTTTGCACCGTAATGCAGCTCGTCGCATAGAGGTATAAAAACAATTAAACGCTTTTATGAAATGCACCATTTGCATTTAAATGAGTTCTTTGCTGCATATACTGATATGCCATCCAGTTCTCTGCTCTGACCATAAAAACGCTCTCTTGATCGTCACAAAACTCGGGAACAGCAAGTCACGTGACAAGGTGAATCGATCCGGTTACCCGATCGTACAAGCCTCAGATCACCCAGTTCAAGAGGACCAGGACTCCATTGTCTGAATTGTTTCCAGAGCCAAAAATGACATTCCACCTTAACTTGCTGAACTCCTGGGGCAAGCACCCAGACGCTACTAAACAGAAGGTTGTAAGTACTGGTAAAGCTGATACTGCTGGGGTCATGATTGGGAAAGAAAGGGTTCCTCCTGAGTGGCAAACCAAACAAAGATTCAATATGGATGCTACATTTAACCATAATTCAGAACTTGGGGCAGATCACAAGCATCTACTGTACTTGGTACTTAGGAAATGACTGCATTTTGATTTGCAAGCAGGATAAAAGCCACATTGGGTAAAGCACATTGAAGAATAAGTAAAGAACAACTGGGCCAGAGATGGGAGGCAAAGGGGAGTCAGGGTAGTTAAATGGAAGGTCTGTTGATTGAGGATAGCAAGACAGACAAGGACAGACAGGTTGGCAGAAAGATAGAGCAAGACATAGAGACAGAGCAGAGAGTGGCCCACCATGGGAAAATGTCAGGAGACGGGTTAGCATGACCGCCTTTACTCTAGGATAGCGGGAACAGGACGTGTGTAAACGGAGGAAGCAGGATTCCATACACGACGATAACATCGGAGCGTGCGATTGGCTGTCTGCACACCCAGAGGACGTTTGAAAGAGAATGTGTAAATCACCTGACTGTGTGTGTGTGTGTGTGTGTGTGTGTGTGTGTGTGTGTGTGTGTGTGTGTGTGTGTGTGTGTGTACAGGTTAATAGGACGAGGAGGTCCACAGTGATGAAGTTGTTGAGATAAGCTGGTGGCTAAAGTGGAAGTCGCAAACCGTCGGTGTGTGAGTGTGTGTGTGAGTGTGTGAGTGTGTGTGTGTGTGTTGAGGAAAAGAATCGATAAAGAGAGTGGAGAAGAGTGGTAACCATGGTGACACAGCCCATAATGAAGAGATAAAAGAGATGTGATGATATCAAAGGGCAGATAGAGGAAAGAGCTTGATGACTTCACAACACACATACACGTGGATAGAATCTTTTTAAAGCCCTGTGTACCTAGCGCAAGCGTCATCTCGGCAAATGACAACACGATAAATAAACATATGAGCATCTTAAATGATTCATTATTTAACCTTATCCATTAAAGGAGATGTGATCTTTACAAAAATGGCATTTTGGGATTCTTTACAGCGGTATTTCATGGAGGAACTCTGGTCCAATCGGTTACCAGGATATTGGGGTCCAATACCTGGGGTTAGCAGGTTTAGGACCACAGGCTCCCAAACCTGGTCCTTTACATTTTAGATTTTTCTTTTCTAAACAAACTTGATTCATCAAACCTAACTAAATAATGATGATTTCAATCAAAGGTTAAAGTAGGTGTATTAGAGCAAGAGCAACATGTGCAGGACAGGGGGATTCTCGATGGTCAGGGCTAGTTTCCTGTGTTCTTAACCAACACTGGGTACTTATTTACCTTTAAGTAGAAAATACTAACCAAGGTGACAGAAAGACTAACTCCTTCTGCAATTATTAGCGTTTAGCAATTAAAAGACACCAGCTATTAGCTGTTAAGTATCGAGAATGCTAACACAACACGTCGTTGTATTCGATGTACTTCGACGTGCAGTAAGTTAAGTCACGATGCACGTCTTAAATTCGCATTTGCATGTTTTATTGGGGGTAAATACAAGAATTATAATCCACAGCCCAAACACAAGCAGATAAAGATAAGTAGGAAAACACTCAAGGGTCTACAGAACTATAGACCTCACAAAACAAGTAATAGAAGCGTGATGCGACTTCTCTATGAAAAGAAGAAATGACACAGAACGGGTGATCATTACATTTACAGCATTTGGCAGATGCCCTTATATCCAGAGTGACTTACATTATCTCTTATTTATACAGCTGAGCAATTGAGTGATGGAGAGGGGCACGGTGGCTTAGTGGTTAGCACGTCCGCCTCACACCTCCGGGGTCGGGGGTTCGATTCCCGCCTCCGCCTTGTGTGTGTGGAGTTTGCATGTTCTCCCCGTGCCTCGGGGGTTTCCTCTGGGTACTCCGGTTTCCTCCCCCGGTCCAAAGACATGCATGGTAGGTTGATTGACATCTCTGGAAAATTGTCCATAGTGTGTGTGTGAGGGAATGAGAGTGTGTGTGTGTGCCCTGTGATGGGTTGTCACTCCGTCCAGGGTGTATCCTGCCTCGATGCCCGATGACGCCTGAGATTGAGGGTTAAGGGCCTTGCTCAGGGGCCCAACAGTGGCAGCTTGGTGGATCTGTGATCGAACTCACAACCTTCCGATTGGTAGCCGAACACCTTAAACACTAGGCTACTACAAGCCCCAAACACCACCAGGCAACGGACCACTGACATGATGGGACCGATAACAAACCAAAACATAAACACAGCCTGAAATATCTGAAATTAAATGAATGTTTGGTGTCAAAATACACATTTTTTTACAAAAGCATCCTGTAAAATGAGTGATGGACTGACGTCACTTTAGAGTGTAGACGATCACCGTGTTCGACTTGTTTCAACATCTCTGCCTTGTTCTGCTCTATGAGTCGTTCCCGTTCTATAGCGTTGCAGTGAAAGCCTCTCTGGCATTCGATGAAAAAAGCACTTCAGCATGATGTATCTGCAATCTATCAGGACCGCGAGGTACACTGTGTTTTCAGACTGATTTAGATCCATAGGCAGGAAAACTGACCTTGGAGTGAACTTTGAACCTGAGGGAGATCCGAGACATCTACATCAAAGTGAAGAGCGAAGTGAGCTGGGATTCATTCGAGCTCTTACACACATACACACAAAGAAAGGCACTTTTTTTTTGCCTTTAATCTCTCAGCGCCTGTCTATTCAGGACTGTATTCCTGAGGTCATGTTCTTCCCATCTCAAGCGTTGTCCAATCAGATTCCTGCAAAATCTTTTCCCCGGATCTTGTACATAAATCTACCTGCGAAGTCGAGACATTGGTGTTTTTGTACAGTAGGCTGAGGTAAAGCTAGACATGTGGGTTTTTTTTGTTGTTGTTGTTGTTTTTGTTTTGTTTTGTTTTCTTTTTTGTCACTTTTTCTGCCTCTTTTTTCCTCTTGCTGACTTTCCATGGTTTCTTTCTTCCTCACTTTTCTTCCTCACTCTCTGGCCTTGCCTTTGTATCCAAGCTCATTTTTTTTTAAATGCCTTCCTAAAGAAGAGTGCTAAATCCCACGGGGAAGCTTTCTGGTATGAACGTAAACACTATCGACGGAAGATTTTGTTTGATGACTCAAAAAAAAAGCCAGAGTTTGGTGGTATTTTCTTCCAAAAGGTTAAAACATGCGAAACTCCTCCACCTTCATGTCCTTTTAATAACGCTGCTCAGGTGTCTCGTGTGTAATGTGAGTAGTTTGTTTAAAATGTTAGCAGGAAGTGATGAAGTCTGTCACAGAGCATTAAGACAAAAGGATGGCTGAAATGATTGTGCATGTTGTACATTAGCCTTCTAAGCTTCCTGATTTTCGTGACTGTTTATAACTGTTGTTCTTCCATAACTAAAAGATGGACACATGGAAGGCAAGTGCATTTTATGGAACTTCTTCAGAAACCCAGACTCATGAGGAACCTGTAATTCATCGGTTCACTATCCAGGGAGAATTCCCACCTCATGTGCAGTGATCCTGGGATGTAAATACTTCATGACTAAATAGGGGGGCACGGTGGCTTAGTGGTTAGCACGTTCGCCTCACACCTCAGGGTTGTGGGTTTGATTCCCACCACCGCCTTGTGTGTGTGGAGTTTGCATGTTCTCCCCGTGCCTCGGGGGTTTCCTCCGGGTACTCCGGTTTCCTCCCCCGGTCCAAAGACATGCATGGTAGGTTGATTGGCATCTCTGGAAAATTGTCCGTTGTGTGTGTGTGTGTGTGTGAGTGAATGAGAGTGTGTGTGTGTGCACTGTGATGGGTTGGCACTCCGTCCAGGGTGTATCCTGCCTCGATGCCCGATGACGCCTGAGATAGGCACAGGCTCCCTGTGACCTGAGGTAGTTCGGATAAGCGGTAGAAAATGAATGAATGAGTAAATGGATAAATGGTTGCTGAATATGAATGAGAGAACGAATGAAAGACCCTGAAGCAGATTTCCACTGTAGAAATCAAGGCTAATCTTAGATTTTGAATCTCTAGGAACAATTTAGGTCCTGCTCTAGAATACAGTTAACAGCATTTAACAGTTATTAAATACAGGCGCGTGCAACCTAGCTAGCAGGTGAAGAACTCGTGCTAACTTACTTTAAATTTGCAAGAACTATAGACTAATACAATAACAGGCTTAAATAAATAAACCCAAAACATACGTCCACTTACAGTTCTCACAGACACGCCTTTTATCAACTGGCTAGACAGTGACGGACCACGTCTTTCTCTCATTTCGGCCATGTGGCGCGGTGCCCGCTCGCGGTGTGAAGCGCGTCCACGCTATTCTCCGAGATGCACTCGACGGCCTTTTGTGCAGCGGAATTTTTTTTTTTGGACGACCCAGTTAAGGCGGTGGGGTTTCCCAGCTTAGGCGGGCCGCCCGAACCGCAAAGTGCTGCGGGAAACCCTGAATTGATTAAACCTACTGTAGTTGGACACAATGAATTTAGTACTTGCATTTAGTTTAAAGCGGCTCTATGTAAATGTGATCCTCACATTTACATTTACATAAGATCCTCAGGATCTTATCTGTTGCAATTTTGCCATAATCACATGAAGAAATATATTGCGTATGAAATGAAATGAAATGGCCGAACTGTACTACTCGATAAGTGGACTCATGATTCCCAAATGGTTGAATCAGACATGTTAGATGGAGCTGCACCCCAGGCTAGTTTGTACAGGCCTCTCCAGCCCCGAATCCCTGCCTGTCATGGCACATCACATAAAATCATTTGTTCACACCAACTGCTGCTTTTTTTATATCAAGCTAGTGCATTTTTTGACTGTCCTTTGAATGACCCAGTAGAATGATGAGTACAATTTAAAGCAGGAAATAAGAAATAGAACAAGCAGGAACTGCATTGTGTAACTCAAAAGCAACGATTGCCTTATATAATAACAGCCTTGGAAATGTACTGACCTAATACTCGCACCTCTCTGATGTTGTAATTGTTTTGGAGTGCAGGCAATTCTGCTGCTTCATAATGCATAATGCATAGTATATAATATCTGTGTATATATAGCGTAGGCAAATTAGCACATTCCACTTCGGTTGGCCTTGTAACCCTGATGTGAGAATAAAATGCATATAGACAGGTGAATTTGATCTGAGTCATGTAGTTGCTAAACAGCATTTGATCGCTATCTTTGCCCTGAGCTACACACTTTTTTCTGCATTAAATTATCTGATAGAACTAAGCTAATGCTTTTTTCAATGTCAGTTGCAAATCCCGTTCAAGAACTGAATACAAATTATGGGAAAATGTCTGATAATGCTTCGAGGCTTAGTCAGAATGTTAATGATAATGAATTGCTGTTGATGAATGCATGATGCAGGGGGCACTGTGGCTTAGTGGTTAGCACGTTCGCCTCACACCTCCAGGGTTGGGGGTTCTATTCCCGCCTCCGCCTTGTGTGTGTGTGTGTGTGTGGAGTTTGCATGTTCTCCATGTGCGTCGGGGGTTTCCTCCGGGTACTCCGGTTTCCTCCCCCGGGTACAAAGACATGCATGGTAGGTTGATTGGCATCTCTGGAAAATTGTCCGTAGTGTGTGAGTGTGTGAGTGAATGAGAGTGTGTGTGTGTGCCCTGTGATGGGTTGGCACTCCGTCCAGGGTGTATCCTGCCTCGATGCCCGATGACGCCTAAATCCCAGTACTAACCAAGTGCTACCAAGTATTGGGCTCTTGTGTAAAGTCTTTAACCCTTGACTGGTGCTAGGGCATTGTGATTCCAGGTGATTCCAACTTCCTATGTGCAAGAAATTACAAAAATTGCATTCTATACTTTTCTTTACATGTGCCATTTGGACAGAGCCTGGGTTCACAGCACAGGGCCGGTCGTCTGTAGTATCCCACCTCAGACTCAGTTAAAGGTTAAAGTTCTAGCTAAAAGGTCCAACGAGTGTAGCGTTGTGGCACTCAATCTTCAGGGATAACATATGTCAAACCTAAACCACAAGACTTACACTTGGTCTCTTCTCCACAGGTTCTCAGGCTCCACGCAGTTTCGTAGAGTTACGTTTCGTGTTGGAGCCGCAAGACGTGGTAACAATACGAGGTGGTGTACTACAGCTGGACTGCCAGGCGCGATCTGACCGTGGCCTTCCCAACATCTCCTGGAAGAAGGACGGTGTGCTGCTGAGCTCGGTGGTGGATGAGCGAAGACAGCAGTTGGCCAACGGATCCCTCCTAGTGCAGAATGTGGTGCACTCACGTCATCACCGACCGGATGAGGGAGCCTACCAGTGTCTGGCCACTCTAGAGGGTGTGGGGGCCATCGTCAGCCGCACGGCAAAGGTTACCGTTGCTGGTGAGTAAGATGAATTGAGGGTAGGGTTAGAGCTGTAATTAATGCTTACAGACAACTATAGTGTGATGGTTTCTCTTTAAACATGTGTGTGTGTGTGTGTGTGTGTGTAAATAAAACTTTGAAAACTGCAAACACAGGAGTACAAAAGAAACATACTGTATGACCACACCAAGTAAAAGTCCTGATGAACATGTTGAGTGATAAATAAAGTAAATAGTAAATAAATAAAGATAAAGTAGTTTATTTAACCGTTTTTTTGATGAGCAGTGCACCAGCAAAGTATTACATGATTCCCTTTAGTAACTCCAGAAGAGGGCTAAATAGCATAATATAATACAGCTTGGTAGGTCAGGCAAGGCTAAATAAAACACTTTATTTTACACGGTCTCTCTCTCAGGAATTGTTTTATTTATTCTTTGTTACACACACACACACACACACACACACACACACACACACACACACACACACACGTGTATGTATATAAAGTTTTCAGTTACAGAATCCCACGCACTACATATTTTCATATTTTCGAGCACTCCACATAACTTGGCTTATGAAGGGCTTCATAATTTCATAGTGTACTTGGATTTAAGAGATTCTTAATAAAAGCAGATCTGTAACCTTTTATAAATTACTCTGCCGTTTAACATCGCAGTGTGTCGGTTAGCACTCAAAAGAGTTATCCCATAAAATATATACGAAAAGAGCAGTCGTCTAATTCTGGCCCCAATAAAACAGGCAGATGATCCGATTGACATACGAGTCTGGAATGATTGACATTTACGTAGGTGTTTCGAGCTGATACTGAGCTGATCCCCCTGGAAGCCTTTCCACCAGCTCACATTATTAATCTCGCAACTAGATTTTTTCCCTGGAACGCTCCGCTGACTCGGTGCTGTCACTTTCTGTCAAGTTAAATGGGGAATTTTTTGAAGTTTGTAAACGAGATATAATCTGTAATATTGCATGTTTGACTTGGCTAACATTAGATAAGTATATAGTTACCATCGCAGGTTAACTGTATTTAGCAGGTTAACCATCTTAAGAAAGTGACTCAAAATGCTCTCCTGCACGAGTCAGTGTATATGTATTAAAGCATGTTGGTCAAGCCAATAGCAGGAGAAACCAGTGTGGGTGGGTAGATAGATAGATAGATAGATAGATAGATAGATAGATAGATAGATAGATAGATAGATAGATAGATAGATAGATAGATAGATTAAAAGATAGATAGATAGATAGATAGATAGATAGATAGATAGATAGATAGATAGATAGATAGATAGATAGATAGATGGATGGATGGATGGATGGATGGATGGATTAAAAGATAGATAGATACATAGATAGATAAATGGATGGATGGATTAAAAGATAGATAGATAAATACATAGATAGATAAATGGATGGATGCATAGATAGATAGATAGATAGATAGATAGATAGATAGATAGATAGATAGATAGATAGATAGATAGATAGATAGATAGATAGATAGATAGATGGATGGATTAAAAGATAGATAGATAGATAGATAGATAGATAGATAGATAGATAGATAGATTAAAAGATAGATAGATAGATAGATAGATAGATAGATAGATAGATAGATAGATAGATAGATAGATTAAAAGATAGATAGATAGATAGATAGATAGATAGATAGATAGATAGATAGATAGATAGATAGATAGATGGATGGATGGATGGATGGATGGATGGATGGATTAAAAGATAGATAGATACATAGATAGATAAATGGATGGATGGATTAAAAGATAGATAGATAAATACATAGATAGATAAATGGATGGATGCATAGATAGATAGATAGATAGATAGATAGATAGATAGATAGATAGATAGATAGATAGATAGATAGATAGATAGATAGATAGATAGATAGATAGATAGATAGATAGATAGATTAAAAGATAGATAGATAGATAGATAGATAGATAGATAGATAGATAGATAGATAGATAGATAGATAGATAGATAGATAGATATATGGATGGATTAAAAGATAGATAGATAGATAGATAGATAGATAGATAGATAGATAGATAGATAGATAGATAGATAGATAGATAGATAGATTAAAAGATAGATAGATAGATAGATAGATAGATAGATAGATAGATAGATAGATAGATAGATAGATAGATAGATGGATTAAAAGTTAGATAGATAGATAGATAGATAGATAGATAGATAGATAGATAGATAGATAGATAGATAGATAGATAGATAGATAGATAGATAGATTAAAAGTTAGATAGATAGATAGATAGATAGATAGATAGATAGATAGATAGATAGATAGATAGATAGATAGATAGATTAAAAGTTAGATAGATAGATAGATAGATAGATAGATAGATAGATAGATAGATAGATAGATAGATAGATAGATAGATAGATAGATAGATAGAACTTTATTGTCATTATATAGTACAGGTACACAGCAACGAAATGCAGTTTGGCATCTACCAGAAGTGCAAAATGTGGCAGTCGTGCAAAAGTGCAGATAAATATGCAGCATATTTACAGTAGGTGGTGTACAGTGTATCTGAAAGCGTACACAGTAAATAAATATTACAGAAATGGTTCTAAGTCTATGGCATTGAAGAGGAATGTGCAGAGTGAAAGGTTACAAGATGTAAATGGTTTTACACTTCCTTTGTAAACCAAGTAATTGTGTGCACATCCCACCTTCTGGCACGTCTGCAGGACAAATGAAACTGCTAAAGTGAAAAAAATGTAATGTCCGCAAGACTGTTTTTAACTCCCATATTTATTAAATCATTAAAAAGCCTTTGCTTAGATTTGACATGTTTGTCTCTGTCCCCGGTTTCTCTGCGTTCACATGAAACTCGTCTCCTGAACCGGAATGGGAATGAATTCGTACAGCCTGTCATGTAGACACTAGAAAAGTTTATATGCACATATTCTTTTTTTCTACAACAGGAAGAAAGAAAGTAAACTTCCTACTTTTCTGCATGTAAAATAATCTAATGTCCCACTGACCGCCCACCAAATCTCCAAGTCCCCACATTGCCCAAGCACCTACCAGTGTTATTTATTTCCAGCTCAGTACTTACAGCATCACAGTGAACCGCTTCAAGCCTCCCACGGTGACCCATGTTAGTCACATGCTGGAAAGGTTGTGGGCTCTTCACCTCCCCATGCTGAGTCCAGAGATGGAGCAGACCTTCTGTCTCTCTGGCGAGAAAGCTACATCTGGACTCTGAGCTCCTACACAGCAGGGTCTGTTCTTCTTGCTGTGAAGCAGAATAAGATAAAAGAGGCCACAGCTCAGTCTGCAGATGCCGCCTTGGCTCTAGGAAGCACTATAGACTTGGGTGTGAAATTAAATATATTTCAGTCCAGATGTCATGGACTGACGTTATTCATCCTGGAAAGGGACTGCGTATCAAAAACCGTTATGAGTCCATCTGGTGGGATCGAGTTAGGGAAACGCTGTTAATCCATCCAGAAGTTATGACCTGATAGGTTGATATCTTGGTATAGCCACTGACATGGAAATTATGGGGCATTAAACTGGAAGAAACATTCATTGGTGTCTTTAAAAACTTGCCAAATGGCAACACAGTGGATACTACATTTCTGAGTGGACGACCAGATTGTAGCTTCGGTGCCAGAAGCCTCAATCTGGGGGTGGTAGGCGCCTTGACTGAAAAAAAAATTAATTCTGTCCAGTGATGTATTTACACAGTATCGGGTACCAGACGGTGACTTTGGGCACGATAATCTGTCTGTAGCAAAAGCAGGAGAAACAGAAAGACCTAAAGAGAAGCATACTGTATAAAAGGAATAATCTTTAACTCCGCTTTCATTTACATTTACATTTACAGCATTTGGCAGGCGCCCTTATCCAGAGCGACGTACATGAGTGCTTAAATCTCTAACACTGAATACATTAATGCTGGTTCACTAGGTTACATACTTAATATACCATGAGTTTAATACATTTGTTCAAAGTTATAATGAAAAAGTGTCAAAGGTTTTTTTTTTTTTTTAATGCAAAAGGAAAGAAGTGCTAGTTGAAGTGTTTCCTGCATAAGTAGGTCTTCAACCACCGCTTGAAAATAGCCAGTGACTCGGCTGTCCGGACCACTAGGGGAAGTTCATTCCACCACCTTGGTGCCAGAACAGAGAAGAGTCTTGTAGTATACTATACATTTGAAACAGTTAAATCCATCGACTAAAATAAATCTCAGAATACTGAAGATTACTGAAGATACAAGCGGTTGCACATTCGTACAGTTCCTGTACCCATGCGCGTAAATTTCATTTAACAGTAGGAGGGGACAATGAATATAAAATTTCTCATGAGCAATTTTTGAAGGGGGGACACAAATAATGCAGTCAAATTGTACTTATAAAGATACTGTATGTCCCCACAGTGAAAAATTTTGCTTTTATCCTCATTATTGTAGCATGGAGCATTGTTTACAGTTAAGCCATCAACATACAATAAAATATACACATGACTGTTATTGTTAAATATATATATATATATATATATATATATATATATATATATATATATATATATATATATATATAAAATTAATAAATAATCACTTTACAGTAACTGCTCTATGTATAAAAACGTAGAAATAATATAGCAGATTCATGGAAAATTACATCGGTAACCAACATTTCTGCCGCAACCAATTTATGAATGAGTCTGCATCAACTACATTAAAGAGAATCGCTTTATTTAAGGTGAATAAAATACCCTAAAGGACTTATACCCTAAATACCCTCAGGTGTGTAGCCGCAGCCACACACCTGACTCGTGTGTGCAGAGTAGGTGAGATGTACTGGGAAAGCAAGGGCAGTGGGTCAAACCATTGTGAGGAAGGGGAGGGGGAGGGTCAAACCACTGTGAGGAAGGGGAGGGGGAACTCAACTGTTTCTAAATGCAGTTTTTGCGTGTTTTTTTTTTCTACTTACACAATTATTTAGGTATACATACATATATTTTTCACAGTAGAGAGTGCGATATTTTTTAAATAATTTTTTTGGGGGGGGACAATCCTCGGATTGGGGGGGGGGGGGGGGGTTGCAACCTTCGGATGGATTTACGCCTATGCCTTAACAAAACCTAAATAAGCTTATATGGTATTATATAATACCATAATATAAGCTTATATATTATAAATAAGCCTATATGGTCCGCTAGTCCATTTGATTATTTTACAAGGATACAGCCAAGCAAATGATCTCAAGTGAGACGAAAGGAAAACACCCATCCTATGCACCGGCTAGAAAGCCTCGATTCTTCGCCATAGGGGGTTGTGTCTGTGCTTTGGGTAGAAAGTCTCGATTTCACCCACAGATGTATTTTCACACTTTAGGTTACCAGACTGTGCTGTCGGCCGCAGTAATCTGTCTGCGGCAGAAAGAAAGAGTGTGAAAGTACGGAGTATAATAGGCAAATTTTAGAGCTGGAGCACAGTAACCTTCAAAAGAGACCTGCAGGCATTCTTAATGTCAGACATGTAGCTTGTTTTGAATTTACGGTTCTTTCAGAGCTCGTACCTTAAGGCTTTTAGGTCTTTTCTTGTAGCGAATGAAACCACTGAAGACTACAGATAGCTTCTGTTATACGAGGGAGACCGTGGTCGTTTTTTTTTTTTAACATTGTTAGGTTTGAATCATTGAAGGATTTTTATACAAAGCTATTAATTGTTAAGGTTTACATCATGATGATATTTCAAGTCTGGTTTTACTGAAGGCTGAAGAATGAGGCCAAAAACTGAGGTAACTGTTAGTGTTAGCGAAGACTGTAATGCATTATTCATAGTTTTACTAAGGAATCTTCAATAAAAAGGTATAGTGTCTGTGTCAGACATCTAGACTAAACATTATTACTGTTTCTCTTTGACTACACAAACAAAACAGCATGTTTTGGGACAGATCAGAGCTTAAACATAAACGGTGTTAAGAAGGTTTGGGTCAAACCCTGGTCTGTTTTTAACCTCAATGTGGTTTTTAAGGTGAGAACACAGCAGATGCTCTGGGGTTTGGACCAAAATTCTGGTCTAAGAGCATCTGAGCAAAGTGAACACTAAGACATTTACAGCATTTAGCAGACACCCTTATCCAGAGTGACTTACATTTTATCTCATTTTTTATGCAATTGAGGGTTAAGGGCCTTGCTCAGGGGCCCAGCAGTGGCTGCTTGGTGGACGTAGAAATCGAACTCACAACCTTCCGATCGGTAGTCCAACACCTTAACTACTAGGCTATCACATGCCCAAAACCTAAGCGAGGTTAGCCTGGTTCAATTGCATCAACTTTGATTCAACATTGAATCCAACTAAACTGAATTAAATTATTCAAATATTTGGCTCGTTCACGGTGGCTTAGTGGTTAGCACGTTTGCCTCACACCTCCAGGGTTGGGGGTTCGATTCCCGCCTCCGCCTTGTGTGTGTAGAGTTTGCATGTTCTCCCCGTGCCTCGGGGGTTTCCTCCCCTGGTCCAAAGACATGCATGGTAGGTTGAAAATTGTCCGTAGTGTGTGTGTGTGTGTGTGTGCCCTGCGATGGGTTGGCACTCCGTCCAGGGTGTATCCTGCCTCGATGCCCGAGTAGTTCGGATAAGCAGTAGAAAATGAATGAATGAATGAATGAATGAATGAAAATATTTGGCTCTGTTTGAACACTGGCTCTATTGTTCTCAGGCAAACCAGCAGTATCAATGAAAATGTATGAATGTCTGAAGTGATGGCATCAACTTGTACACTATCAGGATGATGAGAAATTCATTGCATAATCACAAAGCCATTGAGATCCCTGAGCCAAATAATCCCTCACCGCACAACTCTATTTGAAGCAAAGGGTCAGAAAGCTCGAGCACTAAGGTCATAAACTTGCTTCCCAGAGCAAGATAACACCACCTTGCTCCAGGGGAACTCTGTCAAACACTGAACCTCAGATATAATTACTGGAACAGAAATAAGAGTTTAATTCAAACTGGCTTTTGAGTTCATTTGAAGTGACCATACCACATTGTATAATATTGCGAGACCTCATTCTAGTGAAGAGCAGAAAAGCTATACAGCCCGAGTTTCTCACCTCGGCAGGCAGGGGAGCGTCCTAATCCTCTCAGCCTCACGTAAGCTTCTAATTTGTCAGACAGACCGACACGTTTTCTCTTCCTCGTAAATAAAGCAAAGACACAGAGGACAGACAAATCAGATTACGAGCACATCGCATTTAACACTCCAACACATTCTTCGGCAGTTTAATCCAGTTACGATCATGAAAAGGTCCCTCGATGTCTGCTGAACGCAGCGTACGCGCTCAAATGAAATGAGGCTAGCGCTTTTGCTGTCGCTAACTCGATTAATTACTGCGCGCAGGCTAGGAGGTTATTCGGCATGCCACCGAGGGATGTTTCGGATGTTTTATTTGAATAATTACAATATATCATTCATTCATTCATTCATTCATTCATTTATTCATTCTCTACCGCTTATCCGAACTACTCGGGTCACGGGGAGCCTGTGTCTATCTCAGGCGTCATCGGGCATCGAGGCAGGATACACCCTGGACGGAGTGCCAACCCATCACAGGGCACACACACACTCTCATTCACTCACAATTTTTCCAGAGATGCCAATCAACCTACCATGCATGTCTTTGGACCGGGGGAGGAAACCAGAGTACCCGGAGGAAACCCCCGAGGCACGGGGAGAACATGCAAACTCCACACACACAAGGCGGAGGCGGGAATCGAACCCCAACTCCGGAGGTGTGAGGCGAACGTGCTAACCACTAAGCCACCGTGCCCCCTATCATTGACAATTAATATTCATTAATACAAAATTGAGAGGGTGAGGCTAGGAGGGAGGGGGAGTACGAACAAGTCAATCAGATGTGTCATATTCGTGAGCTAAATTAGGAAACAGGAAGGTGAACTCCCAGTAGATATAATTATGCTATGCTCTTCCTGGGGATTTTTTTTTTCTTTTTTGCTAATGAGATCTGCAGAGCATGACTCATTCACTAAGATCCTCTGGGTTTATCTTGGGCCAAGAAACTGAAATTTACACTGTTATTTGCCAAATATTGGTGACAATGTACTGGTGGCAGATAAAACTCAAAACACACTGATGCAGCATTGCAGTAAACGAAGGAAAGGTGGAACTCATTGCCTGCTTGCTCTCAGATCTTAATGCGACTCTAAATAAGTGTTCGATTAAAGGCAGGTACAATTAGCATTGTGAAAAAAAACATAACAGTGTGGTGGCTAAAGTACTGATTGAAAAGCTTTCGGATTTGTTCCAGCTAAAAAAAAGATTTTGAAACAAATGATTTTATTTATTTTTTTTAATTCACATAAACGTACTTCTACAGTTAGACGTTTACGTCGTAGGATATTTAAAAATGAGGTCATTTAAATGAAATGCAATTTTAAAACAATTTAAATAATTGAATGCAATTTTAATAAATAGATAGATAGATAGATAGATAGATAGATAGATAGATAGATAGATAGATAGATAGATAAACGAACGAACGAACGAACGAACGAACAAATAAATAAATAAATAAATAAATAAATAGATAAAACTGTGCTTTTTATTTTTTTTTTCAACATTTTTAAAAATATTTTTCAATATTTATATTATTATTAATAATAATTATTTTTTTAAATGATTTTATGTTTTTTTTTTTTTTTGCATTACTGTGATGGTAGAAAATTGTGCATTTTATGTTTCCAAGCATTAAAAGTAAATAAACAAACAAATTAATTAACCATAATTCTAATGTCGATGGTAATAGCGGAAAAAAAAACCAGCCGTGTGTAAATATAAAATTTCTAAAAGTCAGTTTGAATTTTTTTTCTTTATTGCAAGTTATACACAGCTCTTACAATATTTTAAAGTGCAGTGGGACATAATTAATTATGATAATACTGTATTGTTATTATATAGACTATAAAACATTGTGTTTTTATATAAAACTGTAGAGACTTAAAGATGCGTGACCGAAATTTACAAAGAAAACTGTAGCAGGGTCGTCATAATACTTCAGGGAAAAATATGATGAGCTGATTTGCCTATAAAATACTTAATCTAAAGGAACAGGTCTAGGTTTAAAGGCAAAGAATGACATTAAATATTGACCTGTTTGCATCGATAACAGTTTACTCTTCCTCGCTAGATGTAGAACTCATTCATTCATTCATTCATTCATTCATTCATTCATTTTCTACCTCTTATCCTAACTTCTCGGGTCACAGGGAGCCTGTGCCTATCTCAGGTGTCATCGGGCATCGAGGCAGGATACACCCTGGACGGAGTGCCAACCCATCACAGGGCACACACACACTCTCATTCACTCACACACACACACACTACGGACAATTTTCCAGAGATGCCAATCAACCTACCATGCATGTCTTTGGACCGGGGGAGGAAACCGGAGTACCCGGAGGAAACCCCCGAGGCACGGGGAGAACATGCAAACTCCACACACACGAGGTGGAGGCGGGAATCGAACCCCCAACCCTGGAGGTGTGAGGCGAACGTGCTAACCACTAAGCCACCGTACCCCGCCCCCACATGTAGAACTGTTTCATTTAATTCATTTCACGAGCAGTTTTTCTTTGGAGAATTTCAACAGCTTAGATGTTACAGTAACTTCTCTCGTTTGTGTCAGTGATCTTTCTTCGTGTAATATATGACAGCATTTCCCAGTAAACAGAAAGACGTTGTCAGTCAGAGACTCGATTTTGTGACAAAACTCTGACGCTCCTTTACAGCAAGATCGTTTCTCTCTTAAGTGTCTGTTCTCCGTGTTTTCCTTACGGATTTCAGAAGCTTCCGTTGAAAATTCTCATTTAGCTGCCACAGTGAGACGCGGACAAACAGATTTCTTTCCAACACTAGAAATATTCTTTATAAACATCGATTATATGGCTACTGTGGGACCGTATATTATATGATATAGGTTAAAAATGGCTGCTTTCTTGGAATGTATGTCGTCTTCTGAAAAGTCTGGATAATGTCTTGTTTTGTTTAGAAATGCTTTAAATTAATGCACTTCATGTAATATGTTTTAGACCCTGTTCACACTGCAGAACAGATCTGGGCCACTTCCTTTTTTGCTTACACACACGTTACTAGTCACATTTGTGTCATGTTTTCGTTGCGAAAACCTTTTTTCTTCTTCTTTGCGCCGGTGAAAACGTGACACGAACGTGATGTTAACGTGTGTGTGTGTGTTAAGAGTGTTATATAAAGTGGTTACGTGAACCAGCTCATAATGTTTGCATTGAATACATCACATTACTTCCTCCATAACCTCGCCAACTTTTTAGCGCGACGGCGTGCTGCGTGTGACGTCGTTGTTATTTTTCGTTTGCGCATGCGGATCGGTTCGAAACCTCAAACAGTTCACATCGGTATATGATATAGGTCACATTTTAAAAGGTAATGTGAACAGCCAAACAAAAAAATCAGATCTGAGCAAAATATCCGAATTGAGCATTGTGAACGTGGCCATAGTGAGGGGAAGTCGTGGCTTAATGGTTAGAGAGTTTGACTCCTAACCCTAAGGTTGTGGGTTCGAGTCTCAGGCAGGCAATACCACGAATGAGGTGCCCTTGAGCAAGGCACCGAATCCCCTCAACTGCTCCCCGGGCGCCGCCGCATACTGTAAATGGCTGCCCACTGCTCCGGGTGTGTGTTCACGGTGTGTGTGTGTGTGTGTGTGTGTGTGTGTGTGTGTGTGTGTTCACTGCTGTGTGTGTGCACTTTGGATGGGTTAAATACGGAGAACTAATTCTGAGTATGGGTCAGCGTACTTAGCCGTACGTCACGTCACTTTCACTTCACTTATATAAGCTGAACAGGGATGACTCAGATATAATTATTCCACTGATCATATTAATCTACTCATTGTCTGAATTTGGGAAAATGCTCAAGTTTTTAATCCGTTGCTATGATTCAAGTTTCGCAAATGATTTTCTGGTGGAGAATAAATGTGCTTAGATGATGCCGGAAGCATCCAGCGAATATTCGCAGTGACCTGAAATGCATCCCTGCTGGCTGACTGTTCTGAAAAAGAGCTGTTTTGATCAAAAGTTTAGAAATAGAAATCCGCTGGCAGCCAAAAAGCCACCCGTGTGGCCCTGATGCTTCATTGACACATCTGACACACTGACTCGGTGTATTGTGATGTATCGAGTGCAGAGATTTCAGCAAGTCAGAGAGGGAGAGAGAGAGAGAGAGAGAGAGAGAGAGAGAGAGAGAGAGAGAGAGAGAGAGAGAGAGAGAGAGAGAACGAGTGATGGCACATAGACGGATGAGAGAAAGCAGCTGACAGCGACAGAAACGGCCAGCAGGAGAATGATGAAGGCAGAGAGTGTGTGAGAGAGAGAGAGAGAGAGAGAGAGCGAGAGAGAGAGAGAGAGAGAGGGGAAGCAGGACAGGAAGACAGAGCTAAGAAAGATGGCATGATTTAGGCGAGTCCAGACCTGCCTGCAGTGAGTGCGGTCGGTAGGTGGAGTCACGTACAGCGTGTGTCATGTGTGACGAACAGAGGCAGGACGAACGGAGGCAGGACGAACAGACACAATACTGTACTGAATTAGGGAGCACCAGATGGTCCAGGATGTTTAATATTGCTCTGAAAAGTCTGGAGCAGGTGTGTGAGGTGCAAAGCTGTTAAATAAAAGCCAATGAAGCGGATGACTAAGACAGCCTGCACATTCGCTCTGACTGATCGCTACGAAAAGCTGACTTGATTGAGCTTGATTATTTTATTAGAAGTATTATTATTATTATTATTTACAGATGCCTTGCCTTTTGGAAGTTTCTCAACTATTCATTATGTCCTTAAACAACAGGTTCAACCAAATCAGTCAGATACCAGATTTGCAGCATTTTTTTGTTCATAATCTAATATATAAATCAAATCATTCCAAATTATATCATACACTATATATATATATATATATATATATATATATATATATATATATATATATATATATATATATATATATATATATATATATTCCAGAGATGCCAATCAGAATCATTTTCTCTCCAATGTTAAGGTCTCGATACAAATACGGCGGCCATTTATTCGCTTCCATTTCTAGCACTTTTAAATATGTATTTTTAATCTTTGTAGCTATTATAGTTTATACGTTGGAGTTCTACCTCGGAGGCTACAGTGGGCACAAGTTGCTGCATTTCTGCCCACTGTAGCCTGGGTAGCAGCAGTGGAACCTAACCCTTCTGGTGTAGGACATCCACCTTAAGGATCGAGATGTTCTCCTAAAGATACTGAGATGCTGAACAAGGCATTTCCACACACAACTGTGCCGCTAATAATAAACTATTTGGGTTTTTTTTTTCCCCCCACAACATACTGGCTAACATTTTCAGACATTTAAATAAAATGCTAAGCAATTTTTTTGTCCTTTTTATCTTTTTTTTTTAACCTGATATTTTGCATAATCCTAATGTCAATGGTAATAGCAGTAAAAACAGCGGTGTTTAAATATATATACAGTCAATATATATTTAAAAAATATATATATATTTAGTTTTTTTTCTTTATTGCAAGTTATACAAAGCTCTTACAATATTTT
>NC_062543.1:2945976-2955976 GCF_022655615.1 Tachysurus fulvidraco | reverse complement strand
GAAGGATTAAGATGTTGCATTGGCAACCTTTAAACTGTAATAAACTCTAGGTTAAAAAGAACTGAAAATAATTCCGTCGGAAAACATTGTGGAAGAAACCGACCCTTCTTTGCTTCTTACGCATCCTTTGTCCTCCAGCATCTTGGCGATATCTAAGCCATTTGTCTTACACTCCAACTTTCAGCCTTGGTCACCTCACCATCATTGGAGAGATCGGCATCTTCTCCACAAGCTGTTAAGGGACTTCATGGGCTTTCAAGGGACTGGCTCATGTTTCAGTTGTTCAGTTGCAGACTGGCAGACTGCGATTCACAGCCAATTAGCTGCAGAGATCTGTCTTGGCTAATAGACTTTATGGCCCCGTCTTCACCAGGATGGACATGTGCTGTCGCTGGAACGAATGGAATGAAAAGAAAGTACAGGAAAGTACAGAAGTAGAGCACTGGAGTCATTTAAAGTTAGTAATTGATGTGAGGGTTTCAATCCAGAGGACGTTCAGATTTCATAATTGCATGTCCTCTTATACTTCAAAATGGCTTCCAAAATAACAACAACTACCAAAATAGTGTGTTATTCTGAGTCTGGGATTATTATTATTATTATTATTATTATTATTATTATTATTATTATTATTATTATTATTACAGTGGTGAAAAATCACATCCTATGATTATTGTTGTTTGACTGATTTTGGTGTCAAAATTTCTGGCTTTGCTGCAGAATCTTACTAAAAGTACTTGTTACTTCGGACGAAAATAAACTAGACTGTGATCCTTATTTATGTATCTTCTGATTTTGCGTAAACTGAAGGAAAGTTTACACATTTGTGTTTTCCTGATAGATATATCTTTTAACATTTCACGAATTCTGGTAAGCCTTAAACATTCAAATGGATGGAAACCTGCTGGCTCACTAAGTCCAAGTGGCTAAACGAGTAGAACAAATCTGTGTTTGCTGCTAATTTTTAGCTAAATTTGCAAAGATCAAATTGCCAGTTGAAGCCAGCTAGCTAGCATAGCTATGAGGCAACATGGAAGGAAGGATCCACTGCACCGCAGATTGTTGAAGGTTTATTATTAAGTAGTGAAATCAGATATCAGTGCTGTCAGTTATCATTAATATAAAAGAAAAAGAATAGTCACTTTAATGAAATGAATTTAATCCACACTGAGCAACCGCAGGGGGCACGGTGGCTTTGTGGTTAGCACGTTCGCCTCACACCTCCAGGGTTGGGGGTTCGATTCCCACCTCCGCCTTGTGTGTGTGGAGTTTGCATGTTCTCCCCGTGCCTCGGGGGTTTCCTCCGGGTACTCCGGTTTCCTCCCCTGGTCCAAAGACATGCATGGTAGGTTGATTGGCATCTCTGGAAAATTGTGAGTGAATGAGAGTGTGTGTGTGCCCTGTGATGGGTTGGCACTCCGTTCAGGGTGTATCCTGCCTCGATGCCCGATGACGCCTGAGATAGGCACAGGCTTCCAGTGACCCGAGAAGTTCGGATAAGCGGTAGAAAATGAATGAATGAATGAATGAATGAAGGAAGGAAACAGCAACAGCTGTATGTACTGATCAAATGAGGTGAAAAATCTGAATATTGAGCCTGTTAGCTACAACAGGCAGAATATTATTGTACAAACCTAAATAACAGGCTTAATACAGTATCTGAATTGTTGAGGGATTAAATCAGCACTAAGTTTGTCCCTGTATTTATTTTAAAGTTAAATGAAATCCCAGGCTGCTCAAACTTTCAGAAGTCCTGCGTTATTCCTTAGTAGTGATTTCTGCTCTGTGGTAATGTTTTGGTCAGTGTTCCAGACACAGCAGACACAATATAAGCAAAAAAACACAACAATTACCTCTGGGCTTCCCAAACTTTATTTACCTCAGATGAAATGCTGGAGAGCGGGTTACGGACCAGACGCTGACACCGTGTTCCTTTACGTTCCTCCAGACTCCAGACTTGGCGACTGGATTGGCAGCAATTCTGAGCCTAATTGCACTAAATTTAGCTGGCTTAATCTCTCAACTGAAACACATTGCAACACACTACAGTATATAGTTAGCTAGTAACATTCAAACTGTTTTGACCTGTGAGTTGTAGTTCTTGGGGAAAACACAGGCACTGTACTGATTTTAATTAACATAGTCTTCCTATCAAGAAGCGTATAGGGAATTAGCTAGCCAAAGCTGCACAGATAAGCGAACCTGAGGTGAGTTAGCAAGCTAGCAACATCTGTGCTGCCTGGTCTTGTTCAATTTCTATACACATATTGTTAAGACAATGAACAGAAGTTAATTACTAGCATTACAGCATTCTATTTTATTTTTCTAGCTATAAAAGAAGCGGCATCTTCAAAACAACAGCGGCATCTTCTTGCTAGCTAGCTAACAGTAAGGTGTGTTACAGTATGGATTCAGTGAGACAGCGAGATTTAGTGTAATTAGACACATTGCTAGCTCATAAATAAAGAAAAGCTTTAGAACGTCAGCACAGAAGTTAAAAAGTTACAGTAAACTAGCTATAATTACAGCTTTAATTAGCAGTTTAAAGAAAATCTGATTTGGCCAGTCAGAAAACAGCCTTAAATTGAACACAGACAGAAAATAGTGTGTGTGTGTATTTTTTGTTTTTTGTTTTTGTCTGCTCTTGTCGCCTGAATGACATTTTATGTGCCGAGTGATTTGAGCTTTAGCGTTGATGATGAGCAGCAATTATAACGGAGAAAAAAAGCCCCATTAGTTGCATTGTTTGTAAGTCAAGTGCACTTGTCTTTGGTGTCATTAGTTCTGGTTGTTATCAATTTAAAGCATTTACATGGTAAAGTGTGTGTAAAGTGATATGAAGGCATGAGGAATGAGGCAGTAATGTCACTGGGAGTTTATCAGTTATCGGATACGCATGGCTGTTGTTCTTGTCGTTTGGTTTTGTTTTGTTTTCTTACATACTGTACGTCCTATGACGACTTCTTCGTTTCGTAGTTTATTTTCACATCAATCTCCGTTTTAATCCATGAAAGACATTACGTACAGTATAAATCGTTCCTGAGACATTGTACTGTTGATGGGTCGAAGATATTTTTTATTTCATCCATATTATTTATCAAATAATTAAATGACTCACCTTATCTGTGCCGTTAGCTTGCGTAGATCCGCCTACGATGCCAATTATAGAAAGTCAGTCACCGGGCAGAGAGCTAGACGCATTAACAGGCTTAATACACGGTTTTTAGCTTGATAAAGTGGCGATGAATTCTCGAATAGCTTCTCGAATAACGCGATTAGAATTCAGATGTTTGGTCGCGTGAAGGAAAGGAAGGCCGACCAGATGGGTTAAATAGCCCTAAATGCTTTGTTTGCATTTTTATCGTGTGTAAACACTTGAATCAAAAGCCCTTTTCATTTGACTTGCAATGAGCTGTGATGAAGGCTCTGAGCAAACGCAAGATCAGAAATGGGGCATTTTAACAATCAGCGAAACGCCCAGCAACGAGCCAGTGTAAACAAAGCAGCGATAAATGGCTAATTCGGCTCCCTAGTTGAAGCTTTATGTATCCTAACAGGCTCTGAGAGTAAAAGTATTGGCATTGTGCTCCTAACCCATTCTTTTCCTCACTCCAGACACTGAGCAATGATTCCTCGACTTTTTTTCGTAAAGCCTTTGTTTGTGTTCCTGCTTTATATTTGAGTGGCACTGACTAGGATGCTGAATAAACATCAGCTTCTCTTGCAGTGATGTTAGAGAAAGTGGAAATACAAAAGCATTTCAGATCAAGGCCTTGCGGGGAATACTTATCTATATTTATTATTATTTATTTCTAATAATAATAGTAGTAATACTAGTATGTGTATTTTTATTATTGCAAACAGAAACTCAATAACGCATGAATCTAGACAAATAATAAGCCCAGATACTTTACCACTGATGCAATCCATAGCAGTGGTTATGGATCTTTTCCATCCAATCTGTCAGCAGGTTTATTAAGCAATACTACATTGAATCTGGTGTGAAAAATTACTTAACACAACCATCATTTGTCATTATGTTAAATCCCAAATGACAATTTAAATATATTTTAGGCTTCAAATTGTTATGTGAAATGTTACGTCACAAGAAAAACGTATTATAAATACTTTATGAAGTACATTTGAGGGATACTTCATTGTACTGAAACATACACAAGCCACACCCGCTTCACTAGTACTGACACATACAAGCCACACCCACTTCACTAGTACTGACACACACAAAGTCCACGCCCCCTTCACTGTACTGACTCACACAGACCACGCTTACTGCATTGTATTGATACACACACACAGACGCATACACCGAATTCATGCCTGTTTCACCAGTATTGCCACTCAAAGCCCACTTGTACTGATAAACACTCACACATACACACACACACACACACACACACAGAAATATGTCTGCTTCCCTTGTAATGACACACACACACACACGAGCCATGTGCCCCAATTCATAGTAGCGCACACACACACAAAGACCATGCCCACTTGTAGTAACACACACACAGGCCATGCCTACTTCATTGTACTGATACACACACACAAACACACACACACACACACACACACACACACACACACACACACACACACACACACACACACACACACACACACAAAGACCATGCCCACTTGTAGTAACACACACACAGGCCATGCCTACTTCATTGTCCTGATACACACACAAACACACACACACACACACACACACACACACACACACACACACACACACACACAAACACACACACACACACACACACACACACACACACACACACACACACACACACACAAAGACCATGCCCACTTGTAGTAACACACACACAGGCCACGCCTACTTCATTGTACTGATACACACACACACACACACACACACACACACACACACACACACACACACACACACACATGCACACAGAGGCCACACCTACTTCACATGTACTGATACACACATACACACACATGCGCGGACACACACACACAGAGGCCACATCTACATGTACTCACACACACACACACACACACACACACACACACACACACACACACACACACACACACACACACACACACACACACACACACACACACACACACAGAGGCCACATCTACTTCACATGTACTGCCACACACACACACACACACACACACACACACACACACACACACACACACACACACAAACATACATGCTTTCCTGCTTAACTGGAAGTGACACATCCCGAGACCACGCCCACTTGTAGTAACACACACAGAGGCCACACCCACTTCATTGTACTTATACACACACGCACAGTAACACACAAGCCACATCTACTTCACATGTACTACTACCACACACACACACACACACACACACACACACACACACACACACACATCACTGGAAGTGACACATTCCATGTCCCAATTTTTATTTGCACACACACTCAGAGACCACGCCCACTTGTCGTAACACAAACACAGGCCACGCCCACTTCACTAGTAACATGTTACTATTTCTTCATGTATTCTGTAAGAATCAGTGCAGTTTGATCACAGAGATAAATAACATACTCCGTGTAATTCGCTGAAGCTGAAGCAACATTTCACGCGCAGTTCTGCTGCCATTCTCATGGCTGCTCTCTGTCCTGCTGTGATACGGAGCTAAATGGCACGCTTCTGTTCTCACTGAAGCGATTTATGTCAGAAAAACACTCACAAATCCAGCAGGTCTTCTCCACGCTCCAGAGTGTGCTTGTGATATCAAGAGACGATGACGCACACCGCTAACACATACTAACACATTCTCTCTGATCTCCAAGATGCTTCTAGCTTTCCACTTCCCTTTTATCGCGAACGTTTCAGAATGATTTATTCCACCATAGCTGCTTCACCTTACAGCTCGTGTTAGTGATGTGGACCTGAAGGATTTCTGTCAGTGATCTCATCCAGACTCGGGTCTTTCCTCTTTTTGTGTTGCTGAACACGCCAAAAGTTTCATTTCCAGGCTTCGTTAATTCAAGGACAGGGAGAAAGAGATGAAGAAAATTTCGGAGTGAGATCAATATCGTTCTCCGTCTGTGCTAATGACCTTCGGCTACGCGTCTTCAGTGACAAAACAAAACATTGAAAATGGGCTGGGGCGGCACGGTGGCTTAGTGGTTAGCACGTTCGCCTCACACCTCCAGGGTTGGGGGTTCGATTCCCACCTCCGCCTTGTGTGTGTGGAGTTTGCATGTTCTCCCCGTGCCTCGGGGGTTTCCTCCGGGTATTCCGGTTTCCTCCCCCGGTCCAAAGACATGCATGGTAGGTTGATTGGCATCTCTGGAAAATTGTCCGTAGTGTGTGAGTGTGTGTGTGTGTGTGTTGGCACTCTGTCCAGGGTGTATCCTTCCTTGATGCCTCAATGATGCCTGAGATAGGCACAGGTTCCCCGTGACCCGAGTAGTTCTGCATGAATGAATGAATACTGATACAAGCTAGGATACGAAAGTGAAAGTGACGAGACATACGGCTAAGTACGGTGACCCATACTCAGAATACGTTCTTTGCATTTAACCCATCCAAAGTACACACACACACACACGCACACACACACACACACACGCACGCACGCACGCACACACACACACACACACACACACACACACACACACACACACCCGGAGCAGTGGGCAGCCATTTATGCTGCAGCGCCCAGGGAGCAGTTGGGGGGTTCGGTGCCTTCCTCAAGGGCACCTCAGTCATGGCCGGCCCGAGACTCGAACCCTGTTACGAATCAGACTCTCTAACCATTAGGCCACGACTGCCCTAGCAGATTGGGGACAAATGTGTCATGCCCCGTGTGAGGATTGAACTCCTGACCAGATACAATTCAGGAAAATAAATACCGATGCTATCCGCTGTGCTACGTTCACAGACTATTCGGCCGTAATACTTGCGATAATAACCCACTTACACTAGTTTCAGTGCTCCTATTTACCCATATTTCTTTGTCTCAGGGTATTTAATTTTATTCCTGACCTCCAGAGCTCCAGCCTCCATCTTTCTTTCAGGCTAATTTGATTTAGCGTCACTTTTCTTCCGCTGCAGGTTTGTACGCAGGGACGCTGTAAATCAGAGCGTCCTAATGAAGTTGTGTAACTGCAGAGCCGCATTTCCTCACACACACACACACACACACACACACACACACACACACACACACACACACACACACACACACACACACACACACAGTCTGCAGTGGAGCTCTCTATTAAAGAAGGTGAAATATTAAGACAAATGCATTGGATTTGGTTGTAGGAGGTGAAGAGGGGTGTCTGTCGAGGAAGAGGTGAGAGGAGAGAGGAGATAAACGAATAGCAGGAAAAGTACAGAGCAAAATAAACAACAGGACTTTGGTCAGTGGAAGTGTGGGAGAACATTCGGTATTACAGCAGGACGCGTTTCAGCTCCGTTAGGGTTCAAAATTTATTGTAAACTTATAATATAGAAGCAAAAAGTAAAATTAATAAAAACGATTATTATTATTTTAATTTTCATGTTTAAAAAACCATAAAAAAAAGGTATTAAAAATGCATTCTTTTTATTATTGTGTGTTTTATTGTATTTTTTTATTATATAGGTTCGTATACTTTTAATCAACGGTGATTTAGTGACAGATTAAAGGGAACAGTGTGACTAAAGGGACGAGAACATGTGAGATATTTCTAACAGATGTTGGCTGATGAATCTTATTGATTTAATGAGTTCCAGTTCGTTTAAATAGAAAAACTAACAAGCTTGGAGAGTGAAGGCTTTTATTTATTTATTTATTTATTCATTCATTCATTCATTCATTCATTCATTCTCTACCGCTTATCCAAACTTCTCGGGTCACAGGGAGCCTGTGCCTATCTCAGGCGTCATCGGGCATCAAGGCAGGATACACCCTGGACGGAGTGCCAACCCATCGCAGGGCACACACACACACACACACACACACTACGGACAATTTTCCAGAGATGCCAATCAACCTACCATGCATGTCTTTGGACCGGGGGAGGATACCGGAGTACCCGGAGGAAACCCCCGAGGCACAGGGAGAACATGCAAACTCCACACACACAAGGCGGAGGCGGGAATCGAACCCCCAACCCTGGAGGTGTGAGGAAAATGTATTTATTTATTTATTTATTATTTAAAGCTGAAACGAAGCAAGCGTCAGTTCAGGAACCGAGAATCTGGAGAATTCTCTCCACACTATAAGCTGGGAGTCTTATCTCCTCACAGAGGCACTAATTTACTGAGTCCTTGTCATGTGTTTAAGACAGAAACAGCTACAGTGGCATTAAAGTGGCATTAAAGTGGCATTAGAGGGGCATCTTGTCAAAGCTGTTTATTAAAGTGAGTGAAGCTCGTCGTCGGATCGTTTCCCCTGCCCTCTTTTCTCAGGTTATGATAAGAGACGAGTGAGACTGCAGCGTTGATTAGGATTATTTCCCTCTAATAATTATTGCTGCCGATGCGCAGGCCGGCCGGCGTGTGTTATTTCCTCATCAGCAGCAGCACGGCTCGGAGCCTCTCGCTTCGTGGCTCGAGTGTTTTGATGATCAGTTATTATGATGAATGAGATTCTGTTGATTAAAGCTACGTCTTTTGTTCGATGAGAACATTTCAGCTTTGTTCAGCTTCACTTTCCTCCTTGAGGTCGGAGGAGATTCCGAGGACGAGAGCTGAAGAGAGCTGGACAACACACTCGTGTAGTATACGGCCAGTGTGTGTGGAGCGAGGGAGGGAACGAAAGAAGGAACCGGCGCATACACAAAGTGAATGATTGAACGGATGAAAGAAAAAGAAATCAAGAAATAAAGGAGCGAAGCTGCAAATAAATGATTTAGTGTGACTTTGAATAAATTAGTGACTGAGAGAAGAGAAAGAAAGGATAAAAGAAAGGAAGAGGAAAGAATAGATTCATATATGAATGGGGAAGAAGTGAATAATGAGTGAGTGAATGAATGTATGAATGAATGTGTTTGTGTGTGTGTGTGTGTGTGTGTGTGTGTGTGTGTGTGTGTGTGTGTGAGTGAGTTTGTGTGTGTGTGAGTTTGTGTGTGTGTGTGTGTGTGTGAGTGTGTGTGTGTGTGTGTTTGTGTGTGTGAGTGTGTGTGTGTTTGTGTGTGTGAATGTGTGTTTGTCTGTTTTTTTGTGTGTGAGTGTGAGAGTTTGTGTGTGAGTGTGTGTGTGAGTGTGTGTGTGTTTGTGTGTGTGAATGTGTGTGTATGTGAGTGTGTGTTTGTGTGTGTGTGTTTGTGTGTGTGTGTGTGTGTGTGTTTGTGTGTGTGTTTGTGTGTGTGAATGTGTGTATGTGTTTGTGTTTGTGTGTGTGAGTGTGTGTTTGTGTGTGTGTTTGTGTGTGTGAATGTGTGTATGTGTGTGTGCGAGTTTGTGTGAGTTTGTGTTTTAGTTTGTTTGTGTTTTTGTTTTGTTTTGATTGTGGTGTGTGTGATGTTTGTGATAGTATATTTGTTGTTTTTGTGTGTGTGAGTGTGTGTGTGTGTGTGTGTTTGTGTGTGTGAATGTGTGTTTGTGTGTGTGTTTTTGTGTGTGAGTGTGAGAGTTTGTGTGTGAGTGTGTGTTTGTGTGCGAGTGTGTGTGTGTGTTTGTGTGTGTGAATGTGTGTGTTTGTGTGTGTGTTTGTGTGTGTGAGTGTGTGTTTGTGTGTGTGAATGTGTGTATGTGTGTGTGTGAGTTTGTGTGTGTGTGTGTGTGTGTGTGAGTGTGTGAGAGTATATGGGTGTGTTTGTGTGTGTGTGTGTGAGTGTGTGTGTGTGTGTGTGAGTGTGTGTGTGTGTGTGAGTGTGTTTGTGTGTGTGTGAGTGTGTGAGTGTGTTTGTGTGTGTGAGTGTGTGTGTGTGTGTTTGTGTGTGTTTGTGTGGTATACTGAGTTTGTTAGTACTATTGATCCACTAACTGACTCGATTCCACTTCGTGTGAAAATTAATGA